>NC_069504.1:326401738-326469238 GCF_027579735.1 Bombina bombina
TCTTATCAACAATCAACTGTATCAGTAACCCATTCATTTACATAATGACTGTCAGTGTATAAATCAGGAAATACATCCTATGACTTTTGTGTAACCATTGTGCTCTTCCATGTTCTCTAGTAATTCCAAGATGCTGCAAAATGCCTAAATCAGTCACTGATTCCCAGGATTTTTAGAAAACTTAGGTTACATAATTTGCTTTTTGACTTTTCTAGTTGACATGATACAAGCACAATAAATACCTAAAAGCTATAGATGTTTAATGCCCCTTTTATTTTCACAGTGGGCATGATTCTAACACCCACTTTATTACTCTCCGTTTTATATTAACTTTCATTATTATGCCAACCATGTAAGATGAAGACTCCTTTCCAACGAGTAATCTTGTTTCTTGGTTTATTTATAGCAGATATCACTGAATGGATTTGCCACTTCCTTGCCCTTTCTTCTAAAGCGGGTGTCTAGAGAGTTAAATTACCATCTTACATCTGGTAAATTTATATATATATAGAGGATCTTGTTACTAAATTAGAAATAATATAGAATAGGAAGATATATCCTATGTTCGGAGTCCTTAAATGATTAACAGCTAATAAGATGATATCATTTACTGATCTTATAAGTTAGCAGAATAAGTGTCTATCATCATTAAACATAGAGAATATTTAGTTTCTAATTTAGATTCCCCATACTACACCTGACTTAAAATATGCTTAACAGTTGTAATTATTTTATTTCAAAAACATTGTAAATATTAAAGAATGACTGCAAAATTGTTTAAATGGGGATTTTACTTGTATACCCTATATCTTTAAGATTATGTACCAAGGTAAGCAGTTCAGAGATGGTGAATTATAAAGGAGTATTAGCCTGTTATAAGAACATATTTTTAATCATAGAAAAGGACTTAACAAGCCTTAAAGGGATATGCAACTCAAACATATTCGTTTGTGTTTCAGATAAAGCATACAATTTGAAATCTGTTATCTATTTTTTTTTTTCATTCCCATGGTATTCTTTGTTGAAGAGATGCCTAGGTAGGTATCTGGAGCACTACATGTCAGGAAATAGTGCTGCCCTCTAGTGCTCGGGCAAATGGATAACATTATTGAAAAACTGCTGCCATATAGTGATCTAGATACATGTACACTTAAGCTTATCTACTTGACTTTCAACAAAAGATACCAAGAAATCAAAACAATTTGATAATAAATGTAAATTAGAAAGTTTTTTTAAAATCATGAAAATAAAAAATGGGTTTAATGTACCCTTTAACTTTGTATCTTTTTTATACACCTAAACTTTATCAGTTAAATTCTGTAGTATTTAAAAAAAATATGGTTATTGTTATAGTTCGGAAATAAAGCTATTTTAAGTTATTGGGAGCACATTATTATGACGTTAAATAATTGGTTATATATATATAACATTTTAAGTTTGCTTTTCACACTTGGGGCCCAATAACCTAAAGCTTTCTTCTTAGGCGAAATGATCTAAGTAGTCTGGCCAATAGGCGAGGTTTCTCAAAGAATTTTAGAAACTCAAACATTGAGAGATGTTTATCTCACTTTATAGGGTTCTTTATGAAGGAGAAACTTCTATAGTAAAATATAAGGTCTAAAAAAAAATCCAAACATTTTTGTGGGATTTCTCTCAACGGCAGCAAGTTTTTAATCATCAGGCACTTAAAGGGACATTAAACCCAATTTTTTTCTTTCATGATTCAGATAGAGAATACCATTTTAAACAACTTTCTAATTTACTTATATAATCTAATTTGCTTCATTCTCTTGATATTCTTTCCTGAAAAGCATATCTAGATATGCTCAGTAGCCTCTGATTGGTGGCTGCACGTATTTGCCTCATGTGATTGGCTCACCAATGTGCATTGCTATTTCTTTAACAAAAGATATCTAAAGAATGAAGCAAATTAGATAATAGAAGTAAATTGGGATGTTGTTTAAAATTGTATTCTCTGTCTGACTCATGAAAGAAAAATGTTGGGTTTAATGTCCCTTTAATGTTTTTATTGAATACATTTACGGAAACATTATTTGGTAATGTTTCATTTTAAGATATCCCTATAACAAAAAGTAGCAGACAAGTAATGTCTGGAAGTGTCTGTTATGTTTACAGTTAGAGGTAAATCCTTAAAGGGACATGATTCATACATTTTTAAACAACTTTCCAAGTTATTTATATTATCAAATTTGCTTCATTTTTTTGTATCCTTTGTAGAAGAAGCAGCAATGCACTATTGGGAACTAGCTTGAATACATTGGTAAGCCAATGAAACGAGGCATATAGATGCAGCCACCAATCAGCTCCTGCGTCTACTTAGGTATGCTTTTCAGCAGAGACCTCAACAAATTAGATAATAGAAGTAAATTGGGAAGTTGTTTAAAATTGTATGCTCTATCTGAATCATGAAGGAAACATTTAACTATAGCAATCACCCAATACAAATTTTTATGTTGTGGTTATATTCTTAATTTGGTATAGAAAGAAGTTCGCTATTTTTTTTTCTCTCTCTTCATGCAACAGCGTTAACAGTGTATTACATTAAGAGACATTTGTTGCTTCACCATAAAATTAGATTCTGTCTCAGCAGAAAAACAACAACTTTCCTCTGGGTTTCATATCAGTGAGTTCTCAAATTGTTTTCCAATTCTTAGAGCAGTTTAAATGGTAACAATGAAAAGTAATTCCGGCAAAAGCAATAAAGTAGTTTCTTTCAACAATCTGCTTGACAACCACAAAGCAACAAGTAAATTTACGAAGCATTGAAACGAAAGCAGCAAATCAACTTCTTCCTTAAATATTTTTTTGCATTCTGTATATTCCATTGCTATGATAAGTGTTTAAATAAAAATACAAAAAACTTTAGAGTATACTAACATTTTTTTTAAATGGATAATTAGAAGTTTAATTGTAGTAACTATTTTCATTATAGACATCAGAATTGAGGTTATTGTTGTATGCAAAGGTATTAAAACTAATTCTTACCTTTTTTTTGAAACAGAACCTAACTATTCCTTGAGGGATACTAACCTTCTGAGTGATTATACTCCTAAATAAAACTCATTCAATTAACATTAAAACAATATGCACATTTCCACTCTCTCTTCCATGGGTATTAAAAATGCAAGTGAAAAAATGTCACCTGAAGCTAGAAAGGAAAGGTTAAACAGAGACAGTATTGCTATAAAATTGCCTACAGATGATTACTGCATCTTTTCAGATGAACTAAACAATCTGTCATGCTCACTTGCTGATACAAATGTGCTAAGCATCGTTACATTAATGATAATAGCAGAAGAAAAAAAACAATATAGTTACATAAAAGATTTCTTGCCTGCAAAATGACCTTTTCAAGTTTATCCCAGCTGCAGATATAGTGGATCTTAATTACTGTTCAATATTCTTCGCCTCCAAGAACATTAATTATAATAAAGGACACGAACAGTCATCAACACATCTGATTTAGTGGTTGAAATTTTTTGACTGTAGTCATGTTAGATGGTTTTAAAAAGGCAAAATGCCAGTCATGAGATCCTATCTGATTATTGGTAAAATACTGACAGCAGCACTACAGCTAATCGATACACAATGCAAAGAGCTGACAAAGAAAGATACAAATAAAGCCTTTCACTAGTTTGCAGTTTGAATGCTTTTGTTGTGAAATTGTGCTGTTCCACTGAATTGCACTTAGCATTGTTCCAGGAAAATTCTAGCTTGTATCTACAGTAAACTCTCATCAAATTGGGGTTGATAAAGTGTGATGGATATGAATTCAGTTTCTCCGATTATTTAGAAGAATATAAAAATGCTAGATAACAATGTCCAGGTTATGCATGTTTGATCACAGCTTTTATTTTTAGCAGGAGATAGATCAAGTTTTTCTAAATGCTGTGCACGTTTTTATAAACTAAAAGCTCTATTTGACCAAGAATTTAGAATCACGCAATAAACAAGGAATTATAGGCTAGATTACGAGTGGTACGCTAACAGATATGGGCAAGCGAAAAGGAGTTTATCACATTTGCGAGAGTCAGGTGTAGTGCTCGTATTACAAGTTAAAAGTAAACACAATTGTATCAGTGCAATTGAAGTTAACTCTCGTCGGGATAGCACGTCCTCTATAGTTCTGGTTAACCGTTTTGAAAAAGTGTCACAAAACACCAAAAATACATTACAAAGTACAGTTACACTCATAATAACATTGTCTGATAAAAAAATATTTTAAAAAAATGCACAAAAACTTTATAAGATATGAGGTCTAAGGTGTTCGAGAGACAAAAGGCAGGCAATGGAATTTAACATTGAGATAAATAGATCTCTAAAGACACCTAAAGATATATACAGTACATATATAAAAATGCAATGGAGCCCTTTGCAGTCAAGTAGATGAAACCATGAAGAAACAGATTTATGCAATATTCATTTGTAATAAAGGTTTTAACTATGTAATTAGTGTAAATATTTCACATTCCTATGTTCTGCACATAGCAGAATATGTTCTTAGTATATCTAAATAGATATTCCTATTTATATCTTTATATATCTATACCTATATATAATTGTGTGTGTGTGTATGTGTATATATATATATATATATATATATATATATATATATATATATATATACACATACAGTACATACATACACACATACATAGGTATAGATATATATTGTGCCAAAATACCATCAGATATATGTAGAAATATTTATTTATGAATAAATAGAACATATTCTGCTATGTGGAAAGTGAAGTATTCATATTTTCAAGTCAGAATAGCGCATTTGTGAATATGCAATTGTGTTTGTGCGCAAGTTTTTTTTCCCCCCATTTTGTCTCTCTCCATTCTCTTCTAATGAGGAATACGTGAATGTGCACACAATATTTTGAGTTCGGAATTTTGCTTTTGTTGGGTTAGCGTGCAAGTGATAATACGAGCGCAACCCGACACACACAAAAAGATTACTTCTAGTGCAGTTAACTCGATCAGGATCGTTAACTAGTACTTCACTCGTAATCTTGCCCTATATTTTTAAAGTACCTTAATTAGAATTTCCAGTTTACTAATATCTCCAGCACAAATATCCAAAAATATAGAGAATAGGAAACACAAATCCTGTTTCCTAATATAGGACTAGATTATGAGTGGCGCAGTATCGTTTACACACACGTGATATCGGGTTTTTATGGCCATTTGCATGCAAGTTAAATTCCGCCCATGATACAAGTTGAAAGTAAATGCAAACACATGAGCACAATGGCGATTTATGCAATAATGATTACCACGACTTCAGAGCTCTGGTTAAGTGTTACAAGAGTCAAAAAAAGTATCGCAAAACGCATCACAAATACATTTAAATGTACAGTTACACTCATAATAACACTATCTAATAACTATTTAAAAAGAAAATTACAAAGAAAAAAATTAAAAAATTGCACAGGCTCAAAGATATGAAATCTCAGATGTTAGAAAAAAAATGGGCCAAAAGTGCTTTTGCATAGGGATCCATAAGAACCCGTATAAATATATGTATGTATGTATATGAATATATATGCATGCATTTCTATACATATGTATATATGTATTTATATGTGTATATATGTATTTACAGACAGCAAAAAGAAGTGCAGAGTCCTCAGTAGAATTAAAAAATCAAAATATTTATTCAAAACAGGATAAAATCCAACAGCATAGGAAATGCAGGACAAGAAACAAATGGTTTGACTAGTTTCGGCTTGTGGCCGTAACCATAATTTTATGATTATGGCCACAAGCCGAAACTAGTCAAACCATTTGTTTCTTGTCCTGCATTTCCTATGCTGTTGGATTCTATCCTGTTTTGAATAAATATATTGCATTTTTAATTCTACTGAGGACTCTGCACTTCTTTTTGCTGTTTATTACTTTATTGGATTACAAGGAATCCTTCTTGGCAGTTATCCTCATTACAAAGTCCCCGCACTTGGCTGTCCTAGGAATACCCACATTTCTGATACATTTCAACAGAGGCATCACTGGATCAATGAGCAGGCTGTTTAGACAATCGACACACGTTTACCCACACACACACCCTTGTTGCTGACGTCAGGTCCTGGTTCCGGATAGAGGAGTTAAAGGAAATGACGTCTTACGCTGAAGTAAGTGAATACACAGGCAAGACCCGCATGCCTATCCCTGCTTATGCTCATACCGGGTGAGTGACAACGACGATCAGCTTTCTTTCTTTCTCAGCAGAAGGGAGAGTGTTTATGCCCCTTACTCCACTATAGTGGATGCCGGTTTGACTTTATCTACCTTGGGGTCACTGTGTGTTGGATGCTTCCTGCAATGTATGCCGTCTGTTTGTTATCTTCGTTGTGGGTAATCCTCTAAGTTGTATTATATATGGACACAGGTGGCATATCCTTTAAGGCACAAGATAAACCTCCCTGGAAGTTGTTGTTTGATTTTGTGCTATGTATTTACAGACATACAGTATATACACATATAAATACGGATATATATATACTGTATGTATATAAATACATAGATATATCTCATTGAAATCCTACGCTTATGTCTGCGTGAGCTGGCAGCTGTTTTTTTTTTTTTCTTTTTCACAATGAACCTCCACTAAAGTCTATGGGGGAATACAATCCTGAGTGCGCAACTTTGCAAAGTCTCTTTTTTTATGCACAAGGATGCAACAGCAGGAGTGCAAACGTTATTTACTTGCGACCTGTAATATGTGTGCAACTGGGAGCGCAATGGTAAAAAAAACTCCACTCGTAATGTAGCCCATAGTAAGGAAACACACCATACTCCTTTTTAGAATAAATATCAGATTTTATATATAAAAACACACTTCACACAAACCGTACATCACAATAACATCCACTGTCTAAAATTCCATCTTCCCCCCCAAACACCATAAAAAATACCAAAATCCTAATCATCCACCTCGTAGGAAGGCCCCAGGACCCTAACATATAGCAGGTACTAATAGGAAGAAATATCAACTCCTATCATACAGGTGCAATATTAGTTAGTTGACTTGTAGCTTACATTCTTATTAACTTCATACAGCCAAAGCAAGATGCAGCGTTAATGCGTTAAACACAAACGGTTAAAGTGAAAGTCAATCCTAACGCTAGGATTGACTATTGAAACAAATAAAGGGGACTTTCATTCATGAAGTATAAGATACTTCATGTAGAAAGATCCTTTTGTTTTAACTGTTCGCCGTTCTTAACTGCTACAGCAGCCCACGGCTAAAAAATATTTTTGCTAAGAGGTGACGTTTTCACCTCCTTAGTCAATAGCCGTGCAGTAAATATGGTTATCAGTTTATTAGGTAACATAAGTAGGTAGTCAGTTGTAGTCCTGCTTAGTATCAGTTAGTAAGCCGTGCAATAGTTGCCAGGATATATGTAAGCAAACAGCAGCACATAGCCATGTACGTTCCCTTTAATATGATCTTTCCCACAAATCAAATCCACTAAGGTTGATGCCAGCATACAATCTTAAAAGTCACCAGCCGATCCAGATGCTGGATAGAGGGTACATTTATGGATATTTAAGTTTCTCTGCAATATAAATTTACTCACTGACTCCGTCTTGTGTCAGCACCCTCCTAGGCTCTTAATCCATACCTGCCTTCCGGAGTAAACAGCAGTGTTATACAGCTTCTTGCTGCACTCAAGGTCCTTTTATATTTGACCAAAGCACTGATATGCAATGCGGTGTAGCAGCATGGTCAATTACTTTTCTTGGGCTGTCATCTGTGATTAGTGAAATGTGGGTTTGCAGTTGACTGCCTACACGCGTTTGACCCCACAATTTCCTGCGGTAGGGGCTTTATCACCATATTAAACTATTAATGAACCTACCCTAACTATTTATACTAAAATTATATTAAACTATTCATTAACCTACCCTATTATACTAAAATTACATTAAACTAACAATTAAATTAACTATATTACATATTTAAACATCTAACCCTACTGAAATTATTTAAAAATTACTAAATTACAAAAAAAATAACAACTAAGTTACACAAAATAAAAAATAAATTATCAAATATTTAAACTAATTACACCTAATCTAATAGCCCTATAAAAATAAAAAAGCCCCCCCAAAATAAAGAAAAACCTAGCCTACACTAAACTACCAATGGCACTTAAAAGGGCCTTTTGCGGGGCATTGCCCCAAAGAAATCCGCTCTTTTACCTGTAAATAAAAATACAAATACCCCCCAACAGTAAAACCCACCACCCACACAACCAACCCCCCAAATAAAAACCTATCTAAAAAACCTAATCTCCCCATTGCCCTGAAAAGGGCATTTGGATTGGCATTGCCCTTAAATTTAGCTCTTTTTCAGCCCAAACCCCTAATCTAAAATTAAAACCCACCCAATAAACCCTTAAAAAAACCTAACACTAACCCCCGAAGATCCCCTTACAGTTTTTTGAAGACCGGACATCCATCCTCAACAAAGCGGCAGAAGTCCTCAGTGAAGCCGGCAGAAGTCTTCATCCAAGCAGGCCGAAGTCTTCATCCAAGCCGGCAGAAGTCTTCATCCAGATGGCATCTTCTATCTTCATCCATCTGGCTCGGAGCGGCTCCATCTTTAAGACATCCAGCGTAGAGCATCCTCTTCTTACGATGTCTTCTGAAGAATGAATGTTCCCTTTAAATGACATCATCCAAGATGGCGTCCCTTACATTCCGATTGGCTGATAGAATTCCAATCAGCCAATAGGATTGAGCTTGCATTCTATTGGCTGATTGGAATAGCCAATAGAATGCGAGCTCAATCCTATTGGCTGATTGGATCAGCCAATAGGATGAAAGCTCAATCCTATTGGTTGATTGCAACACCCAATAGGATTTTTTCCACAATAATTCCTATTGGCTGATAGAATTCTATCAGCCAATCCGAATGTAAGGGACGCCATCTTTGATGACATAATTTAAAGGGAAACTTCATTCTTCAGAAGACATCATAAGAAGAGGATGCTCCGCCCCGGATGAAGACTTCTGCCGGCTTGGATGAAGACTTCTGCTGGCTTCGCTGAGGACTTCTGCCGCTTCGTTGAGGATAGATATCCGGTCTTCAAATACTGTAAGTTGATCTTCGGGGGTTAGTGTTAGTTTTTTTTTTAAGGGTTTATTGGGTGGAATTTAATTTTAGATTAGGGGTTTGGGCTGAAAAAGAGCTAAATGCCCTTTTAAGGGCAATGCCCATCCAAATGCCCTTTTCAGGGCAATGAGGAGCTTAGGTTTTTTAGATAGTTTTTTTATTTGGGGGGTTGGTTGTGTGGGTGGTGGATTTTATGGTTGGGGTGGTATTTGTATTTTTATTTACAGGTAAAAGAGCTGATTTCTTTGGGGCAATGCCCCGCAAAAGGCCCTTTTAAGGGCCATTGGTAGTTTAGTGTAGGCTAGGGTTTTTATTGGGGGGGGGGGCTTTTGTATTTTCATAGGGCTATTAGATTAGGTATAATTAGTTTAAATATTTGATAATTTATTTTTTATTTTGTGTAACTTAGTGTTTTTTAATTTTGTGTAACTTAGTTGTTATTTTTTTTGTAAATTAGTCATTTTTAATAGTAGATTTAAATAATTTGAGTAGGGTTAGGTGTTTAAATATGTAATATAGTTAATTTAATTGTTAGTTTAATGTAATTTTAGTATAATAGGGTAGGTTAATGAATAGTTTAATATAGTTTGATGTGGTTTAATGTAATTTTAGAATAATAGTTAGGGTAGATTAATAGTTTAATGTAATTTTAGTATAATAGTTAGGGTAGGTTCAATAATAGTTTAATATAATTTAATTTAATTCTACATATAAGTTTACATTTATTATAAGATAGGGATGAGTTAATATTTAATGTAAAGTTAGCGGGTTGTTAGGTTATGGGGTTAATAGCTTAATTTAGTTTATGGCGATGTGGGGGGCTGGCGGTTTAGGGGTTAATAGGTTTAGTAAGTGGTAGTGATGTGGGAGGCCAGAGGTTTAGGGGTTAATACATTTAGTTGTGGTGGGGGAGCGGCGGTATATATTTACAACCCGCTGTAAAGTTAGCGGGTTGTTAGGTTATGGGGTTAATAGCTTAATTTAGTTTATGGCTATGTGGGGGGCTTGCGGTTTAGGGGTTAATAGGTTTAGTAAGTGGTAGTAATGTGGGAGGCCAGGGGTTTAGGGGTTAATACATTTAGTTGCGGTGGGGAAGCGGCAGTATAGGGGTTAATAACTTTATTCAGTTGCGGTGGGCTCGGGAGCGACGGAATAGGGGTTAATAACTTTATTTAGTTGTGGTGGGCTCGGGGAACGGCGGGATAGGGGTTCATAACTTTATTTAGATGCGGTAGGCTCGGGGAGTGGCGGGATAGGGGTTAATAACTTTATTTAGTTGCGGTGGGCTTGGGGAGCGGTGGGATAGGGGTTAATATATTTAGTTACGGCGGTGTCGGTGTGGCGTGATCGGGTTGACATATTTATTTAGTTGCGTTTGTGTTGGGGAGCGCCGGGATAGGGGTTAATATATTTAGTTGCGGCGGTGTCGGGGGTGGCAGATTAGGGGTGTTTAGACTGGGGGGTTATGTTAGGGTGTTAGGTGTAAACGTAACTTTTATTCTAGCATAGAAATATCTGGCAGCATCGAACATAAGCTTTCACTGCTTTCATACTCCCATTGATTCCTATAGCATCCGCGGCCTCCAGAGTGGCGGATTGAAAACCAGTTACCCTGGGCCGGAATAGCAGCGAGCATACCTGTTAGAAATTTGATAAAAGGCAAAAGTTGTCAGATAGTGCCAAATTTGTATTCGGAACATCTGTAATGACGTAAGCATCGAACTGTGTCGGATTGAGACCGGCGGATTGTATGTTACATCACAAATTTCAACTTTTGCTGGTCTGTAGGCTTTGATAAATATCCCTCCAAGTCTTATATTTCATGACTGTGCAATACATTTGCTAAGAGTACTTAATTTACTATGATATATTGATAAATTTACCAGGTGTAAATTATAATATTCTTGCTGGGAAGTGCCACCTATAAAGCTATTTGTCTTTTAGGTCAAATAATCTAAAAGGGACAATAAAGTCAAAATGAAACTTTCATGGTTTAGGTAGTGCATGCAATTTTAAACAACTCTCCATTTACTTCTGTTATAAAATTTGCTTTGTTCTCTTGGTATCCTTTTTGAAGTATAAACCTAGATAGGCTCATATGAACTCCGGAGCATGCACGTATAGTTAGCACTCAGTAGCAGCAGTGTTTGCAACCATGTATAACATTGCTACAAGCATTGCTGCAAACACATCTTGACTTATGTCAAATAAGTCCGCAGGCAGCAGCATTCAGCTATTCTTGTGTACACCCTGACACAACTGTCATTAAATGACAGGCAGTGTTACTGACAAATGATTCAGGGAGGAAAGCTGGATAGACTGTGAGATAACAGACACCCAGTATTACAAGGTGGTTATGGGATGAGCTCTCAAAAAGAAAGAGCTGTCTGATAACATTCTGCAAATATGAATTATTAAATAAACAATCAATAATTTAATGTTGAATAAGATGCAGGCACCTATACATTAAATAACATATATCAAAAATGTGTCATTAGACTACAATAGACATAAAAACATACACATAAAAAGCAACGGCCATGGTAAACGAAAAGTCCTAAAATATGAGATAACTCATAGATACAAAAGTTCAGGTAAGTTCAAAGGATGAGTTTATGCACCATAAAGTACTTTAATTAGGGCCGTTTTTCTGTTTTTGTCAAGCAAAAGAAAAGTACCTTTACCAATAGTTACTGAACCATTACTCCAGCGTCTGTATCCACTTGTTGTCTCATGCAGTCACATGATCCTGATAGTCCAATCCTGGACTATCCTCCAAATACTTCTTCACACAAGTACACAAATTTATGTAAAATGTATTAAAGATTCGATTGAATGTTAATTCATGTTGGCACAAAAAGACTCACTTAACGTTATTTATATGTTATTAACTCTTATTAAATGTTTGCTTGTATATGTTTTATAATGCTATGGGGTAGATTTATTAAATGTCTGGCGGACATGATCCACGACATGCATACGCTGTCAGCATTTAACATTGCACAAGCATTTCTGGTGAAATGCTTGTGCAATGCCGTCCCCTGCACATTCGCGGCCAATCCGCTAGCAGGGGGTGTCAATCATCCCGATCGTATCTGATCAGGATGATTGCTGTCCGTCACCTCTTATGACCGCTGCTTCACTGCGCAGAAACAGCAGCATATGCTGCTTCATAAATCTACCCCTATGTGTTTATAAAAGATTGGAAATGAGCACGGTCAGTAATCATACCCTAAAGGGTTAAGAAATTACTTTCTGAATACATTTAAAAATCCTCATAGGCTAGGAGCCTTGTCAGCACTGTGATTGGTCAAAACAAGTGTTAATGAAAGGATTGTTAACACAAAGGGAGCTATTTAATGCAATCTAAATAATCAGGTGGGCATCTTGATAAAGGCATTCAATACTGCCGAAACACATAGATTTGGATACATCAACTGAAGTGGGTGGGCAGGACAGGTGCATCGGTCACTTTGTGCTACCTACGAGTGATACAAATTAAGCACATATACATTGTGGCGCTCACATTGTATCAGGAACTATGTTCCAATGTTGTCAATCAAAATTGCAACTTTGTATCTCACTTTCTTATACAGGAGTTTCAAAATGGAACGCACACCACCGTAGTTCAGGAAAGTGCTCCAGGATTGGACTATCAGGGTCACATGACTGCATGAGACAACAAGTGGATACAGATGCCAAAGTAATGGTTCAGTAACGATTGGTAAAGGTACTTTTCTTTTGCTTGACCACAACAGAAAAACGGTCCTAATTGAAGTACTTTATGGTGCATAAACTCAAAACAGAAACATTCATGCACCTTATCCTTTGAACTTACATGAACTTTTGTATCAATGAGTTATCTCATATTTTAGGATTTTTAGTTTACCATGACCATTGCTTTCTATGTGTGTTTGTATGTCTATTGTAGTCTAATTCAGGAATGAAGAAAGAAAACACCATTTGAATGGATAGAAAATAATATGTATTAGAATACTTAATTTTTTCTACAGAAACATAGAATTTGACGGTAGATAAGAACCAAAAAGACCCATCAAGTCTACCCATATTGCATGTTACTTTTTCCTTAGGAGAGCCTTATGCATGTCCCAGGCATTTTTGAATTCCTTTACAGTCTTTGGCCTCTAGTTATCAAGCTCCGTACATACCTGCCTTCGCCGGCCCCAATACGCTCGCCTAAGCTCGCCTACCATCGCCACCGCGGACCTGAATATGTTCGCCAAAGTTATCAAAAAAGCTGTCAAAAAGCCGCACACTAAGTATGGGGTGATGAGCAGCGGACTGTGATAGTTATCACTCATCCGATCTCGCTGCTCTTCGGCTTTTCTACAGCTTTATTGATAAGCTGTCACTAAGCACTCACACTATACTATACTGTTCTACCCCCTATACCGCTGCCCCCGGAGCACCCCACAACTAAATAAAGTTATTAACCCCTAAACCGCCGCTCCTAGACCCCGCCGCAACTATAATAAATGTATTAACCCCTAAACTGCTGCTCACGGACCCCTCCGTCACCTACATAATACCTATTAACCCCAATCCTGCCCCCCCTATACTGCCTCCACCTATAATAAATTTATTAACCCCTATCCTGCGGATCCCGTACCCCGCCGCAACTAAATAAATTGTTTAACCGCTAAACTGCCACTCCCGGACCCCACCGCCACCTATATTAAACGAATTGACCCCTATCCTGCCCCCCTATACCGCCACAACCTATAATAAAATTATTAACCCCTAAACCTAAGTCTAACACTAACCCTAACACCCCTCTAACTTAAATATTAATTAAATAAATCTAAATAATATTACTCTTATTAAATTAATTATTCCTATTTAAAACTAAATACTTACCTATAAAATAAACCCTAATATAGCTACAATGTAATTAATAATTACATTGTAGCTATTTTAGGATTTATATTTATTTTACAGGTAACTTTGTATTTATTTTAACTAGGTACAATAGTTATTAAATAGTTATTAACTATTTAATAACTACCTAGCTAAAAGAAATACAAAATTACCTGTAAAATAAATCCTAACCTAAGTTACAATTAAACCTAACACTACACTATCATTAAATTAATTAAATAAATTAGCTACCAATACCTACAATTAAATACTACCAATACCTACAATTAAATACAATTAAATAAACTAAACTAAATTACAAAAAACAAACACTAAATTACAGAAAATAAAAAAATTACAAGAATGTTAAACTAATTACACCTAATCTAAGCCCCCTAATAAAATAATAAAAAAAAATAATAATGAAAGTCCCTACCCTATTCTACATTACAAAGTTCTGTACTTTTTACCAGAGTTTACCAGGTCCGGGAGTGGCGGTTTAGGGTTAAACAAAATATTTAGTTGTGGCGGGGTACGGGATTGGCAGGAAATGCTTGTGCAATGTTAAATGCTGACAGTGAATGCTGTTGGCATTTAGTGATGTCAGGCGGACATGATTCACTACAGCGAATCATGTCCACCCGCCATTTGAAACAGCTGCCCCTTAGTATTTATCACCCATTGGGAGATTAGTGTGATATTTTGGGTGTAGTTTTTGTCTGACACTTAGGAGAGCAATCACACTTTTTTGTTTTCACTAGAACAGACAACCAGCCCTGGAGTTGAACATCTGGAATTCAAGAGGTATATTATAAGCAATTTCATCAGTAAGTGATTATCTATATTGATTTCCTTCAATGCCAAAAGTTCTTTTCTTTTTTTCTAATTTTAAAATAAATTAAAACATTTTTTTCGCCCATAAAACATACCAAAGGTCCTTGGCACTGTGCCTACTTGTGCCTTATAAATAATTCAGCACAGGACCATGGTTATTATTTTTGGTTTAGGGCTGCCATTCAACTTCAGGTGCAGTGACTTAAATGATATCACATGGTCAGTGACCTTATTCATGATGTTATTAGTGACTTAGAAACATTGAAATATAGAATTTGACGGTAGATAAGAATCAAAAAGGCCCATCAAGTCTGCCCATATTACAAGTATCTTTTTCTTAGAATAGCCTTATTCATGTCCAATGCATTTTTTATTTCCTTTACAGTGTTTGTATTTTCACACCTCAATTTGAGGTTTATTCCATAAATCCACCATCCTTTCTGTAAAAAAAAAAAATGCTTCCTCACATTTCTCTTGAATCTGGTACCCTCTTACTTTAGATTGTGACCCATTGTTTTGACATTTGTTTTTTTGTGGAAAATGCTTTCAGCTTCTACTTTATTAAGTCCCTTCATATATTTGAAGGTTTCTAGCATGTCACCTCTTTCCATTCTATCCCCTAAACTGTACATATTTAGGTCATAGAGTCTTTCATTGAACATTTTATATTTTAGACTGTGTACCATTTTAGTAGCCCTCTTTTGGACAGCTTCTAGTTCATTTATATCTTTCTGAATATATGGTCTCCAGAACTGTACACAATATTCCAGAGTTGGCCTAACTAATTATCTGTAAAGTGGCATAAAAACCCACATATTTCGGCTACTAATACCTTTCCCAATGCAACCAAGTATTCGACTGGCCTTACTGGCTGAATTCAGTGATCATGCATGATATAATCAGGAAATTCCAGGGGACCAAAATGTAAAGCTTTTTTTTTTTCATTTGGTTTTAATAAAGGAGTTTTATTTAATATCATCATTTATTATCCTGGCTACCATCTTGTAGCTACTTAGATGCCACAAACCAAAAACACTAAAGTCATGATTGGAGATTCTGTAAAATGCAGTGATTTTGTTTGTTGCTGATGAGTTTTATACTTCATGCACACTGTGGAGAAATTTTAAGTAAAAATGTAATAGAAATGTCAAAGGTAGGCTATGGCAATGATGGTCTATTTATCTATTATATAAAATCAATTACACAAAAAGACTTACAAAGTAAAAAGAAATGCCCAGTTTATCAATATTTTGCAAAAATCTCTTGTATCTGCTTTAAAAAATTCCATCCTTACAGCTATATTATTTTTGCATGGTCAGAAATGCCCTTTTTCCGATGGCTTACAAAGAGAATCAGCAACTCCCTGGTACAACATATTATATACTTGCACATAAAGCACCAACTAGGATTGGTTTACAAACCCTGTTTGTGCTATGTAAATCCTGCCCCATCTAATTACTAATTAAAAAAAAATAAAAAAAAATAAAAAGAGAGAGAGATGCACTCAGCTGAGACAGAACAAAAGCTGGAAAAACTTCCATGCCTGTTCATTTTATTATAGTGTGCCACTCAGGGTGCATACTCTTTTAGCACACTATGCCCCTTCACAGAGAAAAAATATCCTGTAGCATATCAGTCTGACCCTGCCCAATGACAGTCCAGCGCCGAAATACCAGGCAATTCTTCTCTGAACAAAAGAAACAACAACCCCAGACGATCGTTTCGGCCTTCTGTGGGCCTCGTCAGTGAGGTGCAGTCGCATCTCTCTAAGGGCATGTGTGCAAGGAGTCCACGTCTGGTTTCCCCTTTTACTCTTAGGGAGACCCAAGAGCAATTTGCATAAATAAAAAGAGAGAGAGATGCACTCAGCTGAGACAGAACAAAAGCTGGAAAAACTTCCATGCCTGTTCATTTTATTATAGTGTGCCACTCAGGGTGCATACTCTTTTAGCACACTATGCCCCTTCACAGAGAAAAAATATCCTGTAGCATATCAGTCTGACCCTGCCCAATGACAGTCCAGCGCCGAAATACCAGGCAATTCTTCTCTGAACAAAAGAAACAACAACCCCAGACGATCGTTTCGGCCTTCTGTGGGCCTCGTCAGTGAGGTGCAGTCGCATCTCTCTAAGGGCATGTGTGCAAGGAGTCCACGTCTGGTTTCCCCTTTTACTCTTAGGGAGACCCAAGAGCAATTTGCATAAATAAAAAGAGAGAGAGATGCACTCAGCTGAGACAGAACAAAAGCTGGAAAAACTTCCATGCCTGTTCATTTTATTATAGTGTGCCACTCAGGGTGCATACTCTTTTAGCACACTATGCCCCTTCACAGAGAAAAAATATCCTGTAGCATATCAGTCTGACCCTGCCCAATGACAGTCCAGCGCCGAAATACCAGGCAATTCTTCTCTGAACAAAAGAAACAACAACCCCAGACGATCGTTTCGGCCTTCTGTGGGCCTCGTCAGTGAGGTGCAGTCGCATCTCTCTAAGGGCACGGAAGTTTTTCTAGCTATTGTTCTGTCTCAGTGAGTGCGTCTCTCTATTCTCTTGATTTTATGTAAATTACTCTTAGGTCTCCCTAAGAGTAAAAGGGGGAAACCAGACGTTGGACTCCTTGCACACATGCCCTAGAGATATGCAACTGCACCTCACTGACGAGGCCCAAGAGAGGCCGAAACGTACGTCTGGGGTTTGTTGTTTGTCTTGTTCAGAGAAGAATTGCCTGGTATTTCGGTGCTGGACTGTCATTGGGCAGGATCAGACTGATATGCTACAGGATATTTTTTCTCTGTGAAAAGGCATAGTGTGCAAAAAGAGACTGCACCCTGAGTGGCACTGGCCTTGTGGACAAGCACGGAAGTTTTTCTAGCTATTGTTCTGTCTCAGTGAGTGCGTCTCTCTATTCTCTTGATTCCATCTAATTACTAGTAATCTTTGATTAAAAATGGAAGATTAATTGTGGCTACTACACAAATCACATGATGTTGTTAATGTAATGTTGTCTTGATGTGTTTTAACTAGTAGAAAAAAAGTCTGCCGATGGACTGTGGTTCCTGAATGTTTTTGGTAATACTAGAATGTTTCAAGGCATTTTTTGACACACATATGAAGCTATTGTTTGTCACACTATAGGAATTAATAGTTATTACAACAGGTTTCAAGATTTCATATTTATTTTATAGCAGGCATCTGAAAAACATAAGTACTATAGCAACTTATGCTTAAACTGTCAAATGCTCCCCTAGATGGACTCTTGCATACTTTTGGCTGCTCAGGAAATGCTTTAACCTGCTTGGTTTTTGAAGTACTAGTAAAGCTATCAACTAATAGGCATTATCTATATGTTCTTTTTGTTTTGCATGCAGAAAGTGAAATCAAAAGGCAAGGCAAAAATAGAAATCAGAGTAAATCTGCTCTGGGTATATGGGCTGTCACTATGGAGCTCAACCTGGCTGTCTACCAACAGAGTCTGGCACGGGAGATGAAGTAAAAAAGCTTCAACTTTTGTTGTCTGTGAAAACAGAAAGACTTTACACTTTTGTTTGACATATAATGCTTTCTTACATTGCTTATATTATTTATATATATATATATAAATCATTTTTTTAGAAGATGTACTGAATTTGTAACAGTTGCTTCAAATAATTATTTTATATAACAGTAAACAAATTACCTTACCAATAACTTCTTAATAAGGAAAGACTAAAGCTGTTCGTCTTGATCTCTCCCTTTGGGTGGTCCCAGTCAGAGCAGCAGTCTTTCTGATGGTTTGGCTTCTGAAAAGCTACACAGTATTATGCTGACAGCTGTAGACCTTTTTTTGTTAGGGATAACAAACATCCTGCTCTGAGGACAGCATATAGCCCAGCTTGCAGTATGCCCAATTAGAGAAGCTAAAATCTCATTTGTTTCACCATGGGGGCCTCTGAAAGCACACCGTTTTGGCCTCATTACTGTATTTTTAACTTTACAAAAACAATTTCATTATGGAAATTAAAGAAGCTCATTTGGCTTTGGTGCCTATGCAAAAGCTAATAAATTCCACAAGTATTTCATCCACCACAGCATGTAGTTTTGTTTTCACTTAATCAGAGCTAAAGATATATGTTAAAACCTTTTGTGGTGTTTTCCCGTATTTGCCATTTTATCACGCCAACTTGTGATTAAAAATAAAATCCTTTATCATTCTCAAGTTGTCTATTTTGGATGAGCGAGTCATTTACTGAATGCCTTGGCTTTCAAGTACCTCACTCAGAGACAGTTTAAAGACTGGTCTTCCAAAAGACTTCAGTTATTCCCAATAGCTGTGATCATGAAATGCTTCTAATTAAAATATTTGAGAATTATATTAAACCGCCTGCAGACTGCAGTGAATAGGATTTTTATTGTGGTGGAGAGATTCACTGTTTTCATTGTTCATATAAAAGGTGTTATGCACTTAGATATATACTGTATGTTTTAAAAGTAATTTGTATTTTGATGATTAAATATTTTGAAATTAGTATGAAATTATTCACGACTTCTTTTTTAACTATGTATACTGCTGTCCAAATGTTTTAACTTAATAGTACAAATCTCAACTACTTTTGCAATGTGCATAAATGTGAACTATTCAAAAAAATTAATCTGTAAACTTTAATCATTTGCTATTATTTATGTAAAATTTAAAATGGTCCGACTATTGAATACAGTAGCTCCTATAAACTGTAATCCAAGGTGCTCTGTAAAATAAAAGATACAATAGCAAATTAATAGCCATATATTCAATAAGTCTTCTCTTAACAGATTACTTTAAATAAATTATACATTTCTTAATATTTGTGGTAGTCTGAAAGATTATGAAACTTTGGTTTATTAATGTATACTGGTCTACTGAACATACTGTATGGGGCCAATATGACAATAACTCTTTTTCTTAGAAGGATGTAATTAACTGGTTATGGGCCATCTGGGCCATCTTTAGAAGGCCCAAATTGTTTCTGACACAAAGGCACATAGTTTCTTCTTTAAAATCAGTTTGAAATAATCTATTTTTGTAGCATAATTCCTACATACTGGAGTTATATCCTTAAATACAATGCCACTCATGTCACATTGGGTGTTAATATCGCATACAATGTCCTATAAGACAAGGGGGAGAGGCGCCAAATAGTGTGATAACGTAACAGATACAATCTGAAAGATAGGAAGTGCAGATGGGTGCTCACAAAAGGCGTTGCACATCCAGTACAATAACTAACAGACCAAGGCTTTAGCGCCACTCTGCTTACTTGGGTGATCAGGCAGGACAGCTGGATAACCACAGAACTCCTCTCCGATGAAGTATCTCCACCTGGGCTGAACGTAACCAATCAAAAAGTAGCGCCTTCAATAGGTCTACTTTAACAATATAAAATTGGTCGTAACCAAAGATCGCTTTATAAAGTTTATTTTAATAGTGCCGTTTCATCAGGCTGTTGGGTGTTAATTATTTCCATTCCAATATAACCCATATGTGAGTATTAAGATTTTATTCTTTTTAATTTTCCTACCTCCCTTGAGCTTATGTATACCATGTTTTATTGTGTGTGGTGTGTGTGTGTACATTTTTAGATCCAACTCAGCTAGCCTTGCCTTAAAGAATGGTTGGTCCTCAGTCAAATTATTGAACATTTATATATGAGGTATACATTTCTCATAATCAACATGTACCATACTATGCATATGTTATTACATTTCAAAATAAATATGCTTGTATGTATATGTAGAAAAATGTTTGTGTGTGGGCTGGCATGATATGCGTGAAGTGTATGTGAAGCGTATTGTTTGTTATGTAGGTGTGTGATATTTGTATAATCTGTGTGTAGCATTTTTGTGATGTATAGTATTTGTGTAATCAGTTTTTCTTTCATGTAATTAGCAAGAGTCCATGAGCTAGTGACGTATGGGATATACATTCCTACCAGGAGGGGCAAAGTTTCCCAAACCTTAAAATGCCTATAAATACACCCCTCACCACACCCACAATTCAGTTTTACAAACTTTGCCTCCCATGGAGGTGGTGAAGTAAGTTTGTGCTAGATTCTTCGTTGATATGCGCTTCGCAGCAGGTTGAAGCTCGGTTTTCCTCTCAGAGTGCAGTGAATGTCAGAGGGATGTGAAGAGAGTATTGCCTATTTGAATACAATGGTCTTCCTCTAGGGGATCTATTTCATAGGTTCTCTGTTATCGGTCGTAGAGATTTCTTCTCCTACCTCCCTTTTCAGATCGACGATATACTCTTATATACCATTACCTCTACTGATTCTCGTTTCAGTACTGGTTTGGCTATCTACTATATGTAGATGAGTGTCCTGGGGTAAGTAAGTCTTATTTTTTGTGTGACACTCTAAGCTATGGTTGGGCACTTTATATGTAAAGTTCTAAATATATGTGTTTAAACTTATATTTGCCATGATTTAGGATAATCGGTATTCCTTCATTCAGACTGTCAGTTTCATTATTTGGGATAATGCATATGAATAAATATTTTTTTCGTACCTTAAAAATTTTCAATTGACTTTTTTCCCTGCGGGCTGTTAGGCTCGCGGGGGCAGAAAATGCTTCAATTTATTGCGTCATTTTTGGCGCAAACTTTTTTGGCGCAAATATTTTGTCATTACCGGCGCTGTAGTTGACGCCGGAAGTTTGTTCGTTGTTACGTCATTTTTTGACGCATGTGTGTTCAGACGTTTTTTTGCGCCAAAAAATGTGGGCGTCGTTTTCGGCGTCAGAGGTTGTGGCGTCATACTTGGCGCCAAAAAATATGGGCGTTGTACTTAGCGGCAATAATGTGGGCGTCATACTTGGCGCCAAAAATGTATGCGTCATACTTGTTCCACTTTTTCTCACATTATTTAAGTCTCACTTTTTTGTTGCTTCTGGTTGCTAGAGGCTTGTTTGTTTTGCATTTTTTCCCATTCCTGAAACTGTCATTTAAGGAATTTGATAATTTTGCTTTATATGTTGTTTTTTTCTATTACAAGATTTTTCGTACACTGTTCCTGTATCAAAACATGCTGAGGGATTCCTGTTGACAGAGATCAGTCCTACCAAAGCTAAGTTCATTTATTTTAAATGTTATGAATGTTTATCTTTAGCTATGGTTTGTAATAAGTTATCATGATAAACTTTTACATGCAGAATCCATTAGTATTTATGCTTTATATATTGCTATTCTTTTTACATCTTATGTACAAGATATACTTAGAAAATTTATAAGAATATTTTTTCTGATTCTATTTTAAAGGCTTTGTCTGACATCCCGCCTTCTAATAAAATTTTTAGGTCTTTTTCAAACTTCTTTTTTAGTTGATGAAGTTTCAAAATGACCAACAACATACTGAATTATCCTTCTCTGATGGTGTTTTTTCTCATTCAGTATTTTTTCTTCATCAGATATTGACACTACCAAATCTACTTTTTTATTTTTTAATAGAGTACATTTGTTCTTTGTTCAAAAGGTGTTGATTATTTTGGATATTGAAGTAACTAGTTCTTTTGATTTAAAGACTAGCTAACATTTAATTTCTGCTTACTTATCTTCTGTGGTTTCTTCAGAGGTTTTTTTCCAGTTCCTGATACTAGGGAATGGAATAGGCTGAGAATTTTCTTTTAGTCCTTCTTTAAGGTTTTTAAATTGTATTCTTTGCCGGCAGTTAAGTTTTCAGTTTTGAGGAAAGATTCCCCAAGTTAATGGGGCTATCTCTACTTCTGCTAAATATACTATTATTCTTATAGCAAATAGTATTTATTTTTTTCCTTCAGATGGTCATATCTTATTTAAGGAAAATTATTTTCAGGTACTTTTCTTAGACCTGTAATTTATTTGGCTGATTTTGCAATTGCTTCATCTTTCTGGTTGGATATTTTAAGATCAAGTATCGGATTATGATTTGTTTAGCATTGTTAAAAGGACAAAATCTACTACTCAGTTGGAGTTCAGACTAAGTGCTTTTGCATTGTCTTGTTTTCTTGCATTTGTTGATTGTGCAAGTCCAGTGTGTTGACTGGTCCTTTAACTTAATTAACATGCTAATAATTTAATTTGTGTTGTCATTTTATTAAATATTTTCGCAAATGAGGTTTAATCTATGCCTTTAGCTATTTTAGCTAGAAGAACTTTTTGATTTCAATCTTGGAATTCTAATTTGATTTTTAAAATACATATTTCTTTTTTCCAAGATAATAAATTATTTGGTTCATAATTGGATTCAATTCTTTAACTGTTACTATGGGCTTTAAGATTGAGTTCTAAGACTAAAACTTTAAGCTTATATTAGTTTTCTGTTCTTACTAAGGAATGGAGTCCTGAATTCTTCCCCAAGTAACATGTTTATAATTGGAAGTTTTTTTCTTCATTCAATTAAGCTTTTTAAGAGTCTGCTCCCCAAATTTGCATGTAGGTGCGGTTCTTATTCCAGCTTGGCTGGTAGGGGGCAGGTTAAGACTTTTTTAAATTTGTTTGGTTCTATTCGGTTCAAACTTCTTAGACTTTCGGTACAGAATAGGATTCAGAGTAAAACCACCTGTGAGAAGTCTTTTTTTCTCTATCATATTCCAGCTATTCCAGTAAGACTAACACTTTCCTGAAGTGTGTTTCAGACCTATATGTTTTGGGTACTGGTAAAGCACGGCTGGTCACCCGTTGGGGCTCAAGCGCTGCTCAGACCTGGAGTCTTCTGGGGTATTTATTCCAGTTCCATTTTTAGGAACTGGGTTTTGGGGTTTTATTCAAGACTATTCATTGTTCCAAAGATAGAAAATCTTTTTGAATTGTCATATAAATGTACCATCTTTTAGAATGGTGTTTATATGGTCTATTCTTTCTTTTTGGTCAGTGATGGCATTATTTGTTTACATTAGATACAATAGATGCATATCTTCATTTTCTGTTTTCATTCAGATTATTTTTATTTTCTGAGATTCTCTTTTGTTGACAAGCATTACCAATTTGTTGCTTTTCCTTCTGGTCTAGCGACAGCTCTAAGAATCTTTTCAAGGTTCTCAGTGTTTCTTATTTGGACGGTATTGTGGTACTGGCTCAGTCTTTTCATTCTGTGGAATCTCATACGATTCAACTTTGTTGTTTCTTCAAGACATGGTTAGAGGATCTTTTTATCAAAAGCTCCTTGATTTCTCACACAAGGGTCACCTTTTTTTAGGTTTCCAGATAAATTGTGTCAATGTTTTTGTCTCTAATAGACAAGTGACAAGTTTATTGGGTTCCGTTTGTCGGAACTTTCAGTCTCTATTATTTTCTTCAAGTTGCTATATATGCATGGAAGTTTTAGGTTTCATGGCTGCAGCATTGGATTCGATTCCCTTTGCTCATTTAGGAAACCTTTCCAGTTTTTTTATACTGAATAATGGTGCAGGGATTCTAGGATATCACTTTTTATATCTTTGAATCCTAATGTTTTACTATCTTTGATTCGGTGGTTAAGATCACCATCATTTAGTTCTTCAGGTCTCTTCGGTTCTTTCAACCTGGACCATGATCTCTACAGATGCGAGTCTTTTAGGTTGGGAGGCTGTCTGAGGATCTCTGTCAGCACAAGGGGTTTGGAAATCAACATTTCATATTTTTGGAACTCCGTGCATTCTCAGAGTTCTTCAGTTTGATTTCTTTTGAAGAAGAGACGTTTATAGTTTTTTCAGACAGACAATGTCATAACTGTGGCGTATGTCAATTATCAGGGTGGGACTATCAGTTCTTAGGCTGTGACAGAAGTATCTTGGATATTTGCTTGGGCTAAATCCAGCTCCTATCTAATTTCTGTGGTCTTTTTCCACAGGTATAGACAATTGGGAAGCGGATTATCTCTGTTAATCAAGCTTTACATCCGGGAGAATGGTCCTTTTACCCAGATATGTTTTTCAATTTTTCAGATGTGAGGGTTTCCAGAAATAGATCTGTTGGTATCTCATCTAAACAAGGAACTTCCCAGGGGCCTATTCAGGTCCGGGGATCCTCAGGCGGAAGTAGTGTATGCATTGACACTTCTTTGGAATTATCAATCTGCCTATATTTTTTCATCTCTGGTTCTTCTTTTAACAGTGATTTTCAAAATCATCAGAGAGCAATCTTTGGTGTGGCTGGTGGTTCTAGCATGGTCACACAGGTTTTGGTATATGGTTTTTGTTTGGATGTTCAGTTGCCAATCTTGGTTACTTCCATTAAGGCCAGACCTTATATCTTAAAATTCGTTTTTTTCATCAGGAATTCAAATTATTAATTTGATGGTATGAAAATTTAACGCTTAGTACTTAGTCATAGAAGTTTCTCTGACTCAGTAATTAATACTATGTTGCAGGCTCATAAATCTGTGTCTAGTAGGATTTATTATCGATTTTGGAAGATTTACATCTCATGATGCTCTTCTTAAGAATTCTCTTGGCAGTCTTTTAGAATTCCTAGGATTTTTTAGTTTCTTCATAAGGTTTTGTCTGCATGTTCCTTGAAAGGACAAATCTCTGCTTTTCCTGTGCTGTTTCACAGTAAGAATTGCTAAATCTTTCTGATATTCATTGTTTTGTTAAGGCTTTGGTTCATATCAAGCCTGTCATTAAGCTATTTTCTCCTCTTTGGAGTTTTAATTTGATTATGAAGGCTTTACAGGCTCTTCTGTGTGAGCATTCTTTGGATGTGGTAAGAGTTTTGAAATATTATGTTGAAGCTACTCAGATTTCAGACAGACTTCTAGTCTATTTGTTATCTTTTCTGGTTTTAGGAAGGTCAGAAGGCTTCTGCCATTTCTTTGGCATCTTGGTTAAAGCTTTTGATTCATCATGCTTATTTGGAGTCGGGTTAATCCCCATCTCAGAGGATTACCGCTCATTCTACTAGGTCAGTTTCTACTTCCTGGGCTTTTTAAGAATGAAGCTTCTGTTGATCAGATTTGCAAAGCAATGACTTCTTTGCATATTTTTACTAAATTCTACCATTTTGATGTTTTTTCTCTTCTTTAGAAGCAGTTTTTGGTAGAATAGTACTTCAGGCAGCTGTTTCAGTTTGATTCTTCTGCTTATAATTTCAGTTTTTTTCATTATAGAAATTGAAACTTTTTGGATTAATTTTTCAGCGGAATTGGCTGTCTTTATTTTATCCCTCCCTCTCTAGTGACTCTTGCGTGGAAGTTCCACATCTTGGGTATCTGCTATCCCATACGTCACTAGCTCATGGACTCTTGCTAATTACATGAAAGAAAACATAATTTATGTAAGAACTTACCTGATAAATTCATTTCTTTCATATTAGCAAGAGTCCATGAGGCCCACCCTTTTTGTGGTGGTTATGATTTTTTTGTATAAAGCACAATTATTCCAATTCCTTTTTTTGATGCTTTCGCTCCTTTCTTATCACCCCACTTCTTGGCTATTCGTTAAACTGAATTGTGGGTGTGGTGAGGGGTGTATTTATAGGCATTTTAAGGTTTGGGAAACTTTGCCCCTCCTGGTAGGAATGTATATCCCATACGTCACTAGCTCATGGACTCTTGCTAATATGAAAGAAATGAATTTATCAGGTAAGTTCTTACATAAATTATGTTTTGTGTGGGAAATATGTATGTAGAGTTTACATGCTTGTGTATTGTAACTAAGGTGTGTTTGAGTGAGTGCAGTGTGTGTGCGTGCTATCTATCTGCTACAGGACACAGCTCTGATGCTCATTATCTTTCAGGCTACAACACTAAACAGTATACAGCTTAATATATGGGACTACACTTCCCACAAACCTCTGTTGTGGGCCATGCTTTATTTTTTTTAGCTATTTGGTTCTTCTGGACACGTTTGAAAAAAAGATTTAAATACCATTTTTTCTATACATCTCAGCAACACTGCTTATTGATTCACCAAACAAAATGTATCTGCATACAAAATATCATAAAGATTGCTGCAGTGTTATGTTATGCAAGTTTAATTAGCCATTTTCAGTGTCAAGTTATAGAGAAATGTACCTCAATCAATTTACTTCACATTTTGAGCATTTCTATTCACTGAGGGGGCTCACAAAATTTTCAATTTTTACAGAAATATATTCATGTAATCCAAAATTACAATATTCTAGTGATCTTAAACTATAGCTCCTTTTGAACTATATTTGGAATATTTTGAGGTTGCATCCTGTATGATTTATCACAGATGCTGTAATTGACATTGTGAACATTTGTTTCTATGGCTTTTTTTTATATCCATTCAAGATACACAAAGTACCACAGTTACAAATAATGTTGGCCATATACAATTAGAAGCTACAAGAATTACCACACTGGTACATTGGTAGATACTCCCCTAAACACCCATCTCACAGGTGGCAAGCAAAAACAATGAAACCCTAATGAAGAAAAATAGTGCTTTTGAAATAAATACTATGACATTCACTGAATGGCATAGGGATAAGTGAATACCTAGGAGCTTACACATGAATGTACAACCCACCTTAATGCAGGAAAATGTAGAGTATTGTGAAAAATCCAAACTGATTCTTAATAAGTGATGATTTGATCTCATTGTACTAATAGTTGAATGTTTGCAGAAAGAACAGGCTAAATAACAGGAGCAGGCTAAATAACTTGGTGGTTTTCTTTCCACCTAGTAGGTCTGTTCTTTTGCAGTTTTGACCATTTTTCTTGCCTCATTGATTACGTAGTCATTGTACCCCCTCTCCTTGAGACGTTGTACAAGACTGCTTGACTCCTTCTGATTGATAGCTTTTCTCATCCGAACAATTTCATTTGAGATGTATGAGCTGACCTTTCGATAATTTAAAAGTATGCTCAATTTTACTTTTTGCTAAACAGCTACGAATACGGCAACTGCCGAAATGTGTCAGCTGCGTTTAGATTGCTGACCTCCCATACTATGACCTAAGCTTCCAGGCATTTTATCCTGCTTTTGATATCAGACCAATAAAATTGATAACTTTTACTCCCGGCTGGTGTTCCTTTCTCTTTTGTGCTGTTTGTCTATTTTTACCTCAACTAGTGCAGCATAGCCAGTGGGAGTAATATCACTACAGCCCCAAGGGTTCATGTATACAGAGCTGAGCGGAGGTTGAACCTATCAGAGGAGCCTGAGAACTGGCACACCCTCGAGTGGCAGAGAGGATTGGTCCCCGGAGACGCACACTCCCAGGGTGTCAGAAGGAAACGCTCCAATCAGAGGAGTAGAAGACTTTCCCGCAGAGTTCCGGGTTTTCTCAAATATACTAGCCAGTCACTGGCAACAGCGCATTACCTCTAAGGTATATCGGGCAAGATCTTTGATATTGAGTGAAAAAACAGGCATTTGGAGCATTGGGGAACCCCAAGCATTGGAATCCAAGTGAGCCCTGTCCCTCCTATAATAAGCTTTTGTATGCATGCTTTGAATCTGCCTAGAATACGGTAAGCGCTGATGTTTGGAAACATGTTAATTTACTTTAGTAAAGAGTGACTATTTATCTGCTAAGCTGCCATATTTACCATTGTACCCCTTGCTGTATATTTGTTCAGTACAGTTTATAACCTTGTAAACCGGGGTTTCTACACGCTAACCATTAGTGAGAGAATTCCCTTGTTGTCTTATAGAAGGAAAGGTCCCACAGTGACCGTGCAGAGGGAACAAGATGAAACAAGCTTGAACCCACAGCAACAAGTGGTGTTATACATACTACAGAGGTACAACTATATTTTTTTGGACAATATGTACTTGAGAAGAAACTCATTTTGCCCTAAACAAGACTATGGCTTATTTGAATTTTGCAATGGGGATTTTTTGGCTTTAAAGTTAAAGATCTTCTTTGCTGATAAGGTTGATTATTATAAATGTAAAATAGATGGTAATAATAATGCTTGTTTGAAAATTAAAGGGATAGTCTTCTCCAGAATTTGTATTTTTATTGTTTAACAAGATATATAATCCCTTTTATTAGCCACAAATGAATAGTGGTGAATTTAATGATTATGTATTTGTTTACTTTAAATTTTGGGGGCATTAATTTGGAAACAAATCCAATTCACTGTCATGAGCACACCAGAACTTGGGTGGGCTATTTTAACCAATGGTTAGTCTTCTATTTATTTAAAGGGACATTAAACACTTTGAGATAGTAATATAAAATGATAAATTGTGTATGTATGTGTGTGTATATATATATATATATATATATATATATATATATATATATATATACATATACAAACAAAAGATATGAATACCGCGCTATCCTCTACACTATTTTTTAGAGCACTCTATGAGTACAATATAACATGAAAACAAATAATAAATATCAATTATAAATTATGTAAAAAAGTCCACAGAATATTATATATCCAAAAGATAGCAGCAAAACAAGGAAAGGTATATGAAGACTCCCAAGTTGTCTTCACAAGAAATAGATGTATGCAAAAGAATGTGTCAGCGCCTTCCTTCCGTGGTATATACAGATAAAGAGTATGGGGTCACGAATCCCCTATCCCCATGCACTTACTTCCAGTAACCTCAATCAATATGAGGTAAGTAGTCACCAGTTGTAATAGACACCCGTAGTAGCTGAAAAATCCATGTCCACCAAATATTCAGTCAGGAACCCCGAAAGAGTATATCAGCTGTGCTGAAACTGAAGTGGTATATCGAATCTCCACAGTATGTCTATTTCCATTGTCAAATCCCAGAATTTGTCTTCAATCCCAGCCAAAGTTGCTAGGGACGCAGATAAAGACCTCTGTGTAGGCAGAAGTCTTTATCTGCGTCCCTAGCAACTTTGGCGCTGAGTCCTGACACATATTCTTTTGTATATATATATATATATATATATATATATATATATATATATATATATATATATATATATGTACTCTACAATATACTTTAATTATTTATTTTGTTTTCTTTTCCTTTTAATTCCATTCTGAATTTGTGAGCTTTTCAGTTCCTGTTAGAAATGGAAGTGCAGAACACTGCTATATTCCACCCAGTCATTGGCTGCACACTCTAGTGACCTATTTATAATTGTATCTAATTGACCAAAGCAGAGAATGTAACCTAAGTAACAACATGGCAGCTCCCATTGTTTTATAGACACTAAGGGGATGAATTACCCTTGTTTCCGGCGAGCCTGGAAACAGAAGTTATGAAGCTGCTGTCTAAATCAACCGGATTGAATATGATCGGGTTGATCTGCTTGTGCAATGATAAATGCTGACATCGTATGCTGTTGGCATTTATCGATGTACAGCGGACATGATACAAAACATTGTATCATGTCCGCTCGCGCTTTGATAAATATGCCCCTATAACTTTACACTTATTTTGTTAATATTTAAATAGCTAATGAAGCATTAAAAAACACATTTACTTGTTACTCTCAGCTTAGTCTTTTCTTTGAATGCATCATTCTGTCTAGTATTTATTTAGTGCTTAATGTCTCTTTAAATACAAAGAACCCCACCAATCTCACAGTTTATTGGATTTGTATATAAAGCCAGGGAGTTCTATTTTTTTTTAACTTAAACACAAATATTTTGCCATTGAGTTCCCTAGGGTTTTCTATTGCAAAAATGTGTGCATGTATGAGTGTAGTGGAGTTCATGTATGTATGTGTTTGTTATGTGTTGATTTTTTCCTGTATTTCTCTTATGTTTAATAAAAGTCCATAACTGAATGTGATGTTCTCCTCTTTATCCACAAAGGATGATAAAGGAGTGCTGCAGGAACAATACTGGTTGTTAAATATTTAAATTTCCTTGGCTGTAAAAACGTATTTGCTTTGTTGCTTTGCAGGCTATAACTATTAACAGTTTCACAGTCTCTGAAGCTGTATTTAGCAATGAGTAAACTTGTATGTGTGTTAGCCCTCAATCTATGTTTCTGCTTTTTTATCACAGTTACAGAATAGCCTTATGGTGGTTAGTGCAGTTTCCTTTCACAGACAGGGGAATTTATTTTAAGAATTTCTAGTCAAAGAGGGTGTCCACAAAAAAAAAACACATTTAAAAAATGAGACGTACCTAAAAAACAAATTAACATTGAACAGTCTGGCTAACAAACTAAACCAATATATGACTGTTTGTATTACAAGTTGAGCATAAACACAATCACAATTTACGCTAGAATCATTACCACAACTTCAGAGATTTGGTTAAATGTTTTGCGAAATGAAAAAGTTGCATAAAACACATCAAAAATATATAACAAAGTACAGTTATACTCATAACACTGTCTAATAAAAATAATTCATAAAAAGAATTGCACACAAAAGTTATAAGGGCTGAAAGATATGAGAGAGGGAGCAAGAGAGGGGGCTAGAAGGCCCAAAGAAGGGGGGAGAGAGCCAAATAGAGGGGGGAGAGAACAAAAGAAGGGGCAGAGAGAGCCAAAGAGGGGGGGGGAGAGAACAAAAGAGGGGGCAGAGAGAGCCAAATAGAGGGGGGAGAGAACAAAAGAGGGGCAGAGAGAGCCAAAGAGTGGAGAGAGAGAGAGCCAAAGCGGGGGGGGGGGGGGAGCCAAAGAGGGGGGAGAGAACAAAAGAGGGGGAAGAGAGAGCCAAACAGGGGGCAGAGAGAGCCAATGAGGGGGCAGAGAGAGACAAAGAGGGGGGAGAAAGAGCCAAAGAGGGGGGAGAGAACAAAAGAGGGGGAAGAGAGAGCCAAACAGGGGGCAGAGAGAGACAAAGAGGGGGGAGAAAGAGCCAAAGAGGGGGCAGAGAGAGCAAAAGAAAGGGGGAAGAGAGCCAAAGAGGGGGGGGAGAGAACAAAAGAGGGGGGAGAGAGAGCCAAATATATGGGGGAGAGAGCCAAATATATGGGGGAGAGAGCCAAATAGAGGGGGGAGAGAACAAAAGAGTGGCGAGAGAGAGCCAAAGAGTGGCGAGAGAGAGCCAAAGAGGGGGGAGAGAGACAAATAGAGGGGGGAGAGCCAAAGAGGGGGGGGGAGAGCCAATGAGGGGGCAGAGAGAGCCAATGAGGGGGGAGAGAGAGCCAAAGAGGGGGGAGAGAACAAAAGAGGGGGCAGAGAGAGCAAAAGAAAGGGGGGAGAGAGCCAAAGAGGGGGGAGAGAGCCAAAGAGGGGGGAGAGAGAGCCAAAGAGGGGGGAGTGTCACCGCGATGGGCGTGGCCGGACGGAGTGCCACGATGGGGGTGTGGCCGGGCGGGTATCACTGCAATGGGCGTGGCCGGACGGGTGTCTCCGTGAGGGGGCGTTGTCGGGCGGGGTGCCGCGATGGGGGCGTGGCAAGAGAGGGAGCAAGAGAGGGGGCTAGAAGGCCCAAAGAAGGGGGGAGAGAGCCAAATAGAGGGGGGAGAGAACAAAATAAGGGGCAGAGAGAGCCAAAGAGGGGGGGGGAGAGAACAAAAGAGGGGGCAGAGAGAGCCAAAGAGTGGAGAGAGAGAGCCAAAGCGGGGGGGGGGAGAGCCAAAGAGGGGGGGAGAGAACAAAAGAGGGGGAAGAGAGAGCCAAACAGGGGGCAGAGAGAGCCAATGAGGGGGCAGAGAGAGACAAAGAGGGGGGAGAAAGAGCCAAAGAGGGGGGAGAGAACAAAAGAGGGGGAAGAGAGAGCCAAACAGGGAGCAGAGAGAGCCAATGAGGGGGCAGAGAGAGACAAAGAGGGGGGAGAAAGAGCCAAAGAGGGGGCAGAGAGAGCAAAAGAAAGGGGGAAGAGAGCCAAAGAGGGGGGGGAGAGAACAAAAGAGGGGGGGAGAGAGAGCCAAAGAGGGGGGGAGAGAGAGCCAAAGAGGGGGGAGAGAGCCAAATATATGGGGGAGAGAGCCAAATAGAGGGGGGAGAGAACAAAAGAGGGGGCAGAGAGAGCCAAAGAGTGGCGAGAGAGAGCCAAAGAGGGGGGAGAGAGCCAAAGAGGGGGGGGGGAGAGCCAATGAGGGGGGAGAGAGAGCCAAAGAGGGGGGAGAGAACAAAAGAGGGGGCAGAGAGAGCAAAAGAAAGGGGGGAGAGAGCCAAAGAGGGGGGAGAGAGAGCCAAAGAGGGGGGAGAGAGAGCCAAAGAGGGGGGAGAGAGAGCCAAAGAGGGGGGAGAGAGAGCAAAAAATGGGGCAGAGAGAAAAAAAAAGGGGATGAGAGCCAAAGAGGGGAGAGAGAGCAAAAGAGGGGGGGGAGAGAGCAAAGAGGGGGCAGAGAGAGCCAAATAGAGGGGGGAGAGAACAAAAGAGGGGGCAGAGAGAGCCAAAGAGTGGAGAGAGAGTGCCAAAGCGGGGGGGGGGGAGAGCCAAAGAGGGGGGAGAGAACAAAAGAGGGGGAAGAGAGAGCCAAACAGGGGGCAGAGAGAGCCAATGAGGGGGCAGAGAGAGACAAAGAGGGGGAAGAGAGAGCCAAACAGGGGGCAGAGAGAGCCAATGAGGGGGCAGAGAGAGACAAAGAGGGGGGAGAAAGAGCCAAAGAGGGGGCAGAGAGAGCCAAAGAGGAGGGAGAGAGCCAAATATATTGGGGAGAGCCAAAGAGGAGGGGGGGAGAGAGAGCCAATGAGGGGGCAGAGAGAGCCAATGAGGGGGGAGAGAGAGCCAAAGAGGGGGGAGAGAGAGCCAAAGAGGGGGCAGGGAGAGCAAAAGAAAGGGGGGAGAGAGCCAATGAGGGGGCAGAGAGAGCCAATGAGGGGGCAGAGAGAGCCAATGAGGGGGCAGAGAGAGCCAAAGAGGGGGGAGAGAGAGCCAAAGAGGGGGGAGAGAGAGCCAAAGAGGGGGGAGAGAGAGCAAAAGAAAGGTGGGAGAAAGCCAAAGAGGGGAGAGAGAGAACAAAAGAGGGGGCAGAGAGAGCAAAAGAAAGGGGGGAGAGAGAAAAAAAAGGGTGTGAGAGCCAAAGAGGGGAGAGAGAGCCAAAGAGGGGGCAGAGAGAGCCAAAGAGGGGGCAGAGAGAGCCAAAGAGGGGGCAGAGAGAGCCAAAGAGGGGGGAGAGAGAGCCAAAGAGGGGGGAGAGAGAGCCAAAGAGGGGGGAGAGAGAGCAAAAGAAAGGGGGGAGAAAGCCAAAGAGGGGAGAGAGAGAACAAAAGAGGGGGCAGAGAGAGCAAAAGAAAGGGGGGAGAGAGCCAAAGAGGGGGCAGAGAGAGCCAAAGAGGGGGCAGAGAGAGCCAAAGAGGGGGCAGAGAGAGCCAAAGAGGGGGGAGAGAGAGCCAAAGAGGGGGGAGAGAGAGCCAAAGAGGGGAGAGAGAACAAAAGAGGGGGCAGAGAGAGCCAAATAGGGGGGAGAGAGAGACAAAGAGTGGAGAGAGAGCAAAAGAGGGTAGAGTGCAAAGGAGAGGGGGAGAGAGAGCAATAGAGAGGGGGTGAGAGCAAGGGGTGGGACCGCTGTACTGCAAAAAATGGCAGGTGTACACGGGCTTTAGTACTAGTGTATTTATATTTGAATATATGTATATACAGATGTAAAGTATATACACACATAAATACAAAAAACAAAGTATTGCAGTATGCAGTGATACATTTTTTATTGGACTAACATAATATTTCAAAGACAAGCTTTCGAGAGTATTCCTCTCTTCCTCAGGTCTGAAGCAATACTGATCAATCTGATATAGATACACATCACATACAACAAATGGAAGCCAGAGTCTACATTAAGTCCTTAATTTTTGGCGTTGAAATGTGTGATCATTTTCATCTCAAACGTCTTTCGTTCATGAGAGTCTTTGAAATTCCCTTTAAGAACTTTAATCCTGAGGTTAAGGATGGAGTGAGCAGTCTGGGTGAAGTGATGACCAACAGGGGTACAATATTAATTTTCTTTATGGTTTTTGATCGAGTGTCTGTGTAGATTCATTCTGAGATGCAGCTTTAGGCCAGTTTCTCCAATGTAGCAACCTCTGTCATGATCCTTTAATACTATATGATGGCTCATGTACATCACATTAGCAGATGAGCACAAATAGCATCCTTTGTTGCATCTTGCAGTGCCATTCTGTGTAAGCTTCTGTTCTGTGGTCAATTTGCTGCGGACCAATCTCTGTCTCAGGTTAGGCGGTTGTTTGAATGCTAGTATGGGGGGTTCAGAAAATATTTTTTTGAGTGTGGGGTCCTCTGAAATTAGTGGTTGTAGCTCTTTAATAATTTTGCTTCCAGAGTAGGGTTGTAAGTGACTACTAGAGGTGCTCTTGTTTTGTTTTCCTTTTCTTTGTATTGTAGGAGCCTTTCCCATGGTGTTTTTAGGGCAGTTTTGATTTTTTTTTTAGATATTGTCCTTTCCTTGTAGCCCCTTTGCCTAAATGACTCTGACATTGTACTCAGGTGCTGATCTCTGTCTTTTTTGTAAGAGCAAATGCAGTGATATCTGATAGCTTGGCTGTAGATTATACCTTGTTTGGTGTGATTCGGATGTAAGCTGGAATTATGGAGGTAGCTGTACCTGTCTGTGGGTTTTTCTGTATATAGATAAATGAAGGATGCCATTGGTGACAGTTATTGTGCAGTCCAAGAAATTCACACTATGATTTGAAAAGTCAATTTTAAGGTTTATTGACAGGTGATATGAATTAAATGATTTGTAAAAATCTAAAAGGCTTTCTTCTCCTTCTGTCCATATAATGAAAATATCATCGATGTAACGATAATATGTATAAGGTTTGTGGGTCTGAGTACATAAGAATCTGTATTCTAGGTCAGCCATGAAAAGATTAGCGTATTGGGGTGACATTTTTGTGCCCATTGCTGCCACTGTCATTTGTAGGTAGTAATTTTTGTTAAAACTGAAATAGTTGTGTGAGTATGAATTCTATAAGCTGGGCAATAGTTGCACTATCATATTTGTGTGTTGGTTGGTGGGATGAGAGAATTTAACTGCAGGCCTCAATACCATCCTTATGCGGGATGTTGCTGTATAAGGATTCTACATCCATAGTAACTAGTATAGTGTTTCCAGGTAGTTAATTTATCTGGTTAAGTTTATTAAGGAAGTCTGTAGTGTCCTGTATAAAGCTATCAGTCTTAATTACAAGAGGCTTAAGAATGTTTTCTATTAGGCCAGATATTTGTTCAGTGAGTGTTCCCATACCTGTTATAATGGGGCATCCTGGGTTTCCTGTCTTGTGGATTTTGGGCAGCATGTAGAAGGTACCCATCTGAGGATTGGAAGGTACCAGATTTTCTATTTCTTGCTGTATGTGTTTAGGAAATGTTTTGATAAGTTTTGTGAGTTTAGCTGAATATTCCTTGGTGGGGTACGTGTCCAGTTTTTTGTAGTAGTTTACATCAGACAACTGTCTGTAACCTTCTGTAGTGTAGTCCTGGGTGTTCATGATAACTACTGATCCACCCTTGTCCGCCGACTTGATGATGTTATTATTATTCATCAAGTTTTTCAAGGCATTTTTTTCCATATTTGAGAGGTTGCAAGTGATTTTTTTCTCTTGTTTGGTGACTAGGGATGCCACTCTCAGGCGAAAACTTTCAATGTAACTGTCCAATTTGATGTTAGGTCCTGTTGTCAGTGTAAAATTTTTGTTCTTTTTTCTACCATTATAATCCTGGTTAAGAGTGGGTTTTTTTGGCATAAAAGAATTCCTTGAGTATCAATCTTCTGAAAAATTCTTCCAAGTCGGAATATAACTGGATGTGATCCAGATGATATTTTCATAATATGGACACAAGGAGAAGAAAGCCTTTTAGATTTCCACAAATCATTTAATTCATATCACCCGTCAATAAACCTTAAAATGGACTTTTCAAATCATAGTATGAATTTCCTGGACTGCACAATAACTGTCACCAATGGCATCCTTCATTCATTTATATACAGAAAACCCACAGACAGGTACAGCTACCTCCACAATTCCAGCTTCCATCCCAATCACACCAAACAAGGTATCATCTACAGCCAAGCTATCAGATATCACAGCATTTGCTCTTACACAAAAGACAGAGATCAGCACCCGAGTACACTGTCAGAGTCATTTAGGCAAAAGGGCTACAAGGAAAGGACAATATCTAAAAAAATCAAATCTGCCCCAAAAACACCACGGGAAAGGCTTCTATAATACAAAGAAAAGGAAAACAAAATACGAACCCCTCTAGTAGTCACTTGCAATTCTACTCTGGAAGGAGTACGCAAAATTATTAAAGAGCTACAACCACTAATTTCAGAGGACCCCACACTCAAAAGAATATCTCCTGAACCCCCCATACTAGCATTCAAACAACCACCTAGCCTGAGACAGAGATTGGTCCGCAGCAAATTAACCACAGAACAGAAGCTTACACAGAATGGCACTGCACAATGCAACAAATCACTCTGCAAACTGTGTCAACATATACTGTATGTGACAACAACACTGCCAGACACAATAACACATCATATAACATTATAGGATCCTATTTGTGCTCATCTGCTAATGGGGTGTACATGATACAGTGTACAGTGTGTGACAGAGGTTGTTACATTGGAGAAACCTAAAGCTGCATCTCAGAATGAATCTACACAGACACTCAATCAAAAATGACAAGAAAAATGAATATTGTACCCCTGTTGGTCATCGCTTCACCCAGACTGGTCACTCCATCCTTAACCTTAAGTTCTTAAAGGGAATTTCAAAGACTCTCATGATCGAAAGACGTTTGAGATGAAAATAATCACACATTTCAACACCAGAAATGAATGACTTAATGTAGACTCTGGCTTTCTCACACACTAACATAACTTTCTATAATCTCTCATCTTATTGTCCTATATTGGTTTCTTTTTCCTTTTGTTTTTCCTCTCATCTTGCTTATTTACTCTCCTCTGTTTATTTACTCTTTCTGGCTATTCTCAGCAATATTCTCCTTCAGACACATACTCTGCTTTTTATGACACCCCTCTCACCCCCTCCCTCCCTTCCATTTGTTGTATGTGATATTAATCTATATCAGATTGATCAGTATTGCTTCAGACCTGAGGAAGAGAGGAAAACTCTCGAAAGCTTGTCTTTGAGATATTAATATATCTGTGTGTGTGTGTGTGTGTGTGTGTGTATGTATGTATGTATGTATATATATATATATATATATATATATATATATAAAATATAGTTATAAATATATATTTGTGCAAAATACCATCAGATATATGTAGAATTTTTTATTTATGAATAAATAGTACATATTCCGTTATGTAAGAACACTATAATATGAAATATGTATATATTCATGTTGGCTTAGCACAAATGAGAATATGTAATCGTGTTTGCGTGAGTGTGGTGTTTTATTCCCACTTTTTTTTCTCACTTTTTTTTCTCCATTGACTTCTATGGGGGAATATGTGAACACTCACGTGATATTCTAACTTTAGATTTTTGCGCTAGTCAGATTATCACTAGAGTAAAAACAGCTTATTTTCAACTCTTAATACGAGCGCAACTAGACTAGCACAAAGTTCTTAATTCTAGCTCAATTAACGCTCTAGTGGAAATATGAAAATACTGCTCCACTTGTAATCTAGCCCTAAATATGATTTTATATGTACACTTCAAACTGATTTAATTTTCCCCATGATGTAACTGATTAGAGACTTTGACATTTATATATATATATATATATATATATATATATATATATATATATATATATATATATATACAGTATATATATATATATATATATATGTATATATATATATATATGTTTCATACACTTATAGTGAAAGAAATAGGTAATATCTGGTATATAGATTTGTTATCTCTATTACTAGGTCCAATATAGGTCTGTAGATATGCCTATAAAAGTGATGGCATTTGGATCTTTATATACATTCATACACTGATTTGGATATGGTTATGTCAAATAGTTTTTGAAACATTTATGATACATATTGATACATGTGTTGTTGTTCAACAAATATTGAGGGCAGGGTTTATGATGTCATATTCTCAGTACAGGAATAGATCGCCGATACGGCGCTATGCAGGATATGCTTTGAGATGCTTACTAGTTAACTGCTGGTAAGGTGAGATAATTATTTACGCGAGTGGTTATATACCGATTCATTTGCACGCACGCTAGAATGATTTGATCCTGATCCAGTCCTGACCACTTGGTAATGATAAAACATAAGAAAGGAGGTTTGTGATATTAAAAAATAGAAAATTTGTTTTTATTACTAGCAAGGATGAATTATACTCAGTGATGTTCTGTTAATGGTCCCACTATGATTACACTATATGTTGATTATTTTACTGTATAATATTAACACAAGATTAGTAACTATGAACATTCACAATGTATTTCTTTTTTCAATGGTTGCTATGGCAACGGTTTGGCTTTTTTTTTTCACAGTGGGTGGAGTTTCAATGGGTATAAAAACTTTGATTCACTCTGTACAATTTTCTCGTGAAGGGGTGAACACCCCGAAATGTCACTTTTTTATATGGAATAAACACAATTTATTTCACCTATATCAAGTCCAGGACCAGGAGGTGCTTGTGTTATATCTTGGATATTTTAACTTTCTATAGCACCCAGGCAGAATTCAATCTGTTTGTGGGAGTGTACTTATTTCAGTGGATTATTTGTGTGTGTGTGTATATGTGTATATATCTATATATATATATATATATATATATATATATATATATATATATATATATATATATATATATATATAGATATATATATATAGATATATATACACACAAATATCTATCTATCTTTACACCTTTTGAGCCATTCACAAATAACATATCCCTTTAATGTTTGCACATTTATGTTGATAACAGACATTTATTTTACATTTAATGTGTGTGTATGTATGTACAGTATATATATATATATATATATATATATATATATATATATATATATACACAGATATATATCCATATGCATATTTACAATGCAATTTAGGTTATTTCTTAATGCACCGTCATAGTGAACTTGGACTTGGTGCGCCTTCAGGTTAGTGTTTGAGCAAAAGCAAGAACAGGGTTTTTTAGCATTCCCAAAAGAAGTCTATGAGGAGATGTTAGCAAACCTGAGGCTTTTTCTTGAGCAATAACATTTTACTTTCAACTTCTAATATGAGTTCAAGAATAATAGCACTACTGATTTAAAGGAACACTAAACGCAAAAAAAATTATTTAATGATTCAGACGGAGCATGCAATTTTTTTTTTTTTACATCTTTTATTTATTATCAGCAGGGATAACATTAGATTTCATAGTAACAAAGAGTTCATAACATAATATTTTTCTAAAAGGATAACATATGATAAGATATTAATTTCATATCAAATACATCAATTCGATAAATCAATAAGAAAGACAAAAAAAAAAAAATTCTAATCTTGAACCGTTGATATGAGTTACTACTTAGTTCAATCTGACTAGATATAAGTCTGCTGGATTTTCCTTTTAAAATAACAAAAATTAACCAGAGAGATAATATTCCTGGAATGGATTAACTTAACTATTTCTTGTGTTAGATTGTTTGCTTTCCTTTTTCTTTTTCTCTTTTTCTCCTTTTACTTTTGAATGTATCAAATTATGTCCAGAGCTGAGGGGAAGAGGGAAGGGAAGGGGGAAACAAAAAAAAAAAAAAAAGAGCTGTTTGTTGTTCAGATAAGATAAGTTAAGTTACCATATGTCTAATAACACAATTTCGGTATTCCGAAATGGATAGATTAGAGTATCAATCTCGCTAGGGGGGAATATCCTAATAAATCTTGACCACTTTCGAAAAAAGCTAGTTATCTCTTGCTCCGAATTCAAGTTCGTTGCTAGTTGTTCAACTATACATTGTTTCCTAAGATAGTTTTTAATCTCTGTTATTGATGGTATAATATTGTGCTTCCAGTCCTTAAATAACAAATTTCTAGCTGCTAAAATGATTAGATTTATTATTCTTACTTCTTTTAAAGTTGGACTCTTATCTTTCAAGAAAATTATATCTATGCCTGTAAGCTTTAGAGGAGTTATTTTTAAGACTTTTTCTATCCAAAATTCTATTTTGAGCCAGAGTTGTTGCAGTTTAGGGCAAGACCATAATACATGAATTATGTCGGCCGCTGGTAATCTACATTTGGGGCAGCTATTAAAGTTTGTATTATGCCATTTATAACCTTTATCTGGGGAATAGTATGTTAAGTGTATGAGTTTCACATGGGACTCCCTCCAAGTCTCAGCTATTGTGGTCTCAAAAAGTAAGACTATAGAACGTAAAACCTGCTTCTTATGATCAATATTAATCATAAAGAGGTTTGTCCATTTTTGAGCTATTTGTTTGACGCACTCTTCACCCTTAAACCCTACCATATATGTGTACCATGAAGAGATAGAGGTAAGTCCGGCTTTAATCAGAACTGGCCAATTCCCTAACCTACCCCATGTCCAGTTCCACGGGAACTTATGAATTAATTGCGTTACGTAGTGTCTAACTTGCAGATATGTAAAAAAGTCACGATTATCCAAGCTATATTCTTGTTTTAAGTCTTCAAAGGATTTAATGTTCCCCGTCTCAAAATTAACCACTTGTCGTGCATAGGTTATTCCCTGCCTCTTCCATTTCATCAGAATGGGTGAAGAAGTTCCTTCTTGGAATTCTGGATTACCAATAAGGGTTTGATGTTTAGGTATATCTGTGTTAATTCCAACTTTTGCTCCAATCTTTTTCCACGCCTTAATGATTATAAAGATTGTTTTAAACTTCTTTACTTGTTTAGGAATAGAGTTATAAGACAAGTGCAGCAAAGATAGTGGAATTAGAGGGAATATTATGTTTGCCTCAAGATCATTGTCTGTGAAATAATCTGCTTCTGCTATCCAGTCAGAAGCTATACGACCTAGAAAAACAAGATTATAGGAATGCAGATCAGAGAGTGCCAGTCCGGCATATTGTTTAGGGAAGGCTAGTTTTTGAAGTGAAATTCTAGGTTTTTTTGAATACCATATAAAACTTCTAAGAGTAGAATTAAATTTCTTTATATCATATATTTTAATCAGAACAGGAAGGTTCTGCAAGATATAGAGAATCTTAGGAAGGATAGTCATTTTGTAAAGAGCTATTCGCCCTGAGATGGAGAGTGGCAGATGTTGCCAATTCTTCATATAGCTCAGAGCTTGTTTTAATATAGGAGATATATTTAGAGAGTACCAATCTTTAGGATTATCTGATATTATGATTCCTAGATACCTAAAGGAACTTGTAACTAGTTTGTAAGGATGTTTTGTGCAGGAATCTTTCATTTTCCTCAGCCACAATAGTTCAGACTTTGTGTTGTTTATTTTATATCCTGAGCATCGACCGTATAAATCTACTATTTTATTAAATTTGGGAATATTTGACGATGTGTTTGAGATATATAGTAGCAGGTCATCGGCATATAGGGAGACCTTCACCTCTTTTTTATGAATTTTTATTCCCTCAATCTGATGTCTAACTTTCAGTGCAAGTGGTTCAATTGCTAGGTTGAATAATAGAGGTGAAAGAGGACATCCTTGACGGGTTCCTCTTTCCATTCTAATTGTATCTGATACATGCCCATTAATAACTAGACTCGTGGATGAATATAAACATATATTTTCCACCAGTTTATAAAATTTGTTATCAATTCCAAAGCGTTGTACGGCATCTAATAAGAACTCATGATTAACACGATCAAATGCCTTTTCGGCGTCTACCGCTAATATTGCGGCATCAGACTGTTCTTTCAATGTACTCTCTTTGACATTCTTAAAGTAGTCAATAGTTAGAAGTAATTGCCTAATTTTTGCTGCTGAACTGCGGTTGCGAATAAAGCCCACTTGGTCTTTATGAATGACATCTGCTATCCCCTCTTGTAATCTTGCTGCTAAAATTGATGTGAATATCTTATAATCTGAGTTTAACAGTGCTATTGGTCTATATGAGTCCCTGTTCACTGGATCTTTCCCAGGTTTAAGTAGAAAGATAGTATTAGATTCTAAAAATGTATTTGGTATTTGGACCTCGCCTGAGAAATATTGGTTAAAGAGTTTAGTTAAGTGGGGAATTAAGGTAGGTGCCATGATTTTATAAAAATCGTTAGGCATTGCGTCCGGACCTGGAGCTTTCTCAAGTTTTAATGATTGGATAGCTTTTGAGACTTCGAGCTCAGAAATGGGCCCATTTAATTTCTGGCTGAACTCAGATTTGAATTTCGTGATCTTTAAGTCTTTCCAGAACACATCCCTAGCCGACTTATCCATAGGTGTAGATGAATAAATTATTTTATAATGTTGGTAAAAAGATTCCAATATGTCTTCTGGGGCATTCAAATGACTATCCTTGATCTGTATTGATTCTATTGTTGGTGATTGTTTAAAGTTTTTTACTAGTTTAGATAGCAGCTTACCTGATTTATTTCCATATTTATATAGGTTCGCTTGATATTTTAGTTCTGATCGAATTGTTGAGGCTGTTAAGAAGGAATCCCGTTCTTTTTTCAATTTGGCATATCTAGTCCAGTTTTCTTCTGATTGAAAATTTAAAAATCTGTTATAAGCATTACTTACTGCTGCTGTTAGTTGCTTTTCCTTTAAACGAGAATTACGCTTGCCCCTCGCCATATAGGCGATGATTTCTCCCCTTAATACCGCTTTCGCTGTCTCCCAGACAACTGAGAAGTTAGATACTGATCCAATATTAAACTGAAAAAATTCTTCTAGTTTATTTTTTAGCCAATTACTGAATTTCGGATCGTTATTTAAATATTTTGGATAGAAAAAACGCGCTCTTCTTGTAGATAGATTATTTACTGGGATATCTAGCATCACAGGGGCGTGATCTGAGATACAAATTTCTGAAATGGTAGCTCTGGCTCCTCTTTGATATAAGCTATCATTTACTAGAATAAGATCAATTCTGGATAATGATTTAAATGCCTTTGAATAACATGTATAATTTTTTAAATCCGGGTTTTGGACCCGCCAGATATCTCTGACGGCTAGATTTTGAAAGATAGTGTTAAAAATTTTTGCTTCCAAGTTATCTTTTTTAGTTTTTTTTTTTGCGCAGTACCTCTTCTCAGTCTATCGAGGGGACATCGGGGTGCCATATTAAAATCACCTGCAACTATTACATAACCTTCTGCTACTTGAAGTAGTTGAGATTGGAGGGAGTCCCAGAATTCTGGTTTAATTGTGTTGGGGGCATATAAGTTGCATATTGTATATATAGATCCTGCTATTTTCAATTTTAGTATTAAATATCTGCTTTCTAAGTCTACTATTGTGAGTAGTTTGTCATATACTAATTTTTTTCCTAGTAAAATAGCTACCCCGTTTTTTCTATTGGAGGTCGGAGCGCAAATTACTTCTGACACCCATGTCGATTTAAGTTTCATGGATTCCTCTAGATTTAAATGTGTCTCTTGAATTAATGCTATTGATGTATTAATCCTTTGTAGGTGTGATAAAATCATTTTTCGTTTAATAGGGGATGTAATTCCCCCTATGTTCCATGTTGTGAGTCTAAGATTTTTACCCATCTAGTATATATTTATTGGTGTAAGTAGCAGATATGCAACAACAAAAAAATAAAAGAAAAATAAATAAATAAATAAATAAAAAAAATAAAAGAAAAAATAAATAAATAAATAAGGAGAAAAAAGGAAAGAAACAAAGGTCTCCCTCAGCTCTGGAATTACAAAAAGTTTATCTATTATTAATATCATGGTGTAGATATGCAAGAATTTATTAATGGTATGGGAGAAAAAGAAACATAGAAAAAATTTATCTAAGCGATGGTTAAAACCCATGCTCTGCTAATTTTCTCTCTGCCTCGGCTACTGTTTGAAAAAAAAAAGTTTGACCTTCTACAGTTACCTTGAGCCTAGCACAATAGATAACTGTGGCTTGCCAGCCGACCTTTAGCATTTTTCCACAGACTGGGGAGAGCTCCTTTCTCTTAGAAGATATCTCCATAGAGAAATCTTGAAATAACAATATCTTTGAGCCCTCATAGACCAAGAGCTGCTTTTTTCTGTAATATTGCATAAACAGCAATTTATCCTGATAATTTAAAAATTTTGCGATAATTGGTCTTGGTTTAGAGACATTTGGAGATCTCCCCAATCTGTGAACTCTCTCTATCAGAAAAGGCGTAGGTGGTGGGGGAATATTCAGCAATTGAGGGAGTGTGAGTGTCATGAATTTCATTAAATCTTCTTGCTGTACAGATTCTGGGTATCCTATAATTCTTAAATTATTCCTCCTTGCCCTATTCTCAAGATCATCTATTTTAGCTTGGAGTTTATTTATTAACTTTTGGTTTCCCTCAATTTTTGGGGTCTGAATATTTGTCTTATCCTCAAGATCAGAAATTCTCTGTTCTATTTCTTGTAGTCTACCAGCGAACTGTTTCACTTCTATTGCTAGTGATGCGATGTCCTGCTTTATTTCATTTTTTAGGGAATCAAATTTAGGTGATATGGCCTCTAGGATACTAGAGACTAAAGATTGTGTGTTTTGAGATTCTATGGAGCTTATGCTCTGTGATTGAGCAATAGAGTCGTGTGGTGCTACAGGGCTCTCTATGTTTTTTGTTCTGCGCTCCTTTGATTTTGCTGCCATACCTGGATTAGTCTTGGGAGTGCAAGTGGGGGAAGTGATATATTTGTCCATATACTCAGAAAGAGAGAGAAAAGCAAAAGGGTTCAATCAATGTGTGTGCGTGTGAGAGAAAAAAAAAAAAAAAAAAAAAAAAAGGAGGTGCTGAGAGTGAAAAAAAAAAAGAGGTGCTGAGAGTGAAAAAAAAAAAAAAAAAAAAAAAAAAAGTGCTGGGAGTGAGTGTGGGGATAAAAAAAGAAAAGGGGTGATTAATATGTTCTTATGTGAGTTTGGACCAGAATTGGCAGGGAATGTAAATAGAGACTACTGTGCTAAAGAAAAGAAAGATTCTCATTAAACCATGAGCTATTAATTAACACAGCCAGTTCACTAGCTCCAAAGAAAGAGGCAGAGATCTCATGTAGAAGCCTTTTCTAATTGCTTATACGATTTTGGAATACTAAATTTCAACTTTGTATGCTTAATATAGATCTGTTCTTTAAGAGATATTACAGCCTCTGCAGCAAGATCTTAATTTTTTGAGTAACTATTGTATCAGTATTCTTACAGGTGCTATGGTTTATAATGTGACAGATTTCTGGCCCTTTAGGCTCTCAATTAGTTAAAATACAGACTATTTGTAAATTATATATCACCCCTATAAATCTCACTTCTATAGTTTTTCCTTTAAATATCTAGTAAAGAAATTTAGTGACTACAATAACAGGGATAAGCCATTCAATTATACAATTATTATAAGTTGTAACAAATTCTGGTATTTTTTCTAAAGAGTAATACAAATTCCCTTTTTAGTGAGGTTAACAGGCTCACTGGAAAGAATGGGTTCTCTGTTTGCCAATAAGTAGAAAATATATCATGTTATAAAGATAGAAAAAAAAGGCTGCACAGATACTTAATTTTTAGATATTAAAGTAATACCCAGTTCCTGATTTAAAAAAACAATCTGAGTTCCTATAGGCCAAAAAGCCTTGCTGCAGTTCTTACTGAGATTAATAAATACAAAGGTAGTTCTTAAGCCAGTTACATATGAATCTAGCTTTTAAGCATACTTTAGTCCGTTATCAAGGCAAAGATATAAAAGAGTTCTTATAGTTTTTGTAGATAATTTTACTTCCTTGCTATGCCTTTTATTCATTAAAGGGGAGGTTATTCTCAAAGTAGCTTGATTTTAACTTCTTAAGCAGGTTTTTTTTTTTTTTTTTTCCTTTTTTTTTTTTTTAAGCAGCAAAACTTGTAGGATAGAAAAGTCAATTTCAGTTAAATGCCTTCAATATTTCAACTTTAGCATAAGCCAGAGAGCAGAGTTTTGCCAAGTATGGATCAGGTAAAAAGACACAGATTATTCCCCCTTACCCCAATATGTTCCTTGTGCTTCAAGTTGAAGTTGGGTATGGAGCAAAAAAGAAAGTTTGTTCTGAATCCCAACCTTTCAAACTCTTTGCAATCTTTAGACGCTTACCGGGCTTAGCGGGGTGTCCTTCCAGCTGGTCTCAGCAGGTCCCGGTATGCTGAGTGCCTCCGTCTCCGAATCCCTCCGCGCAGTTCCGGGGGAGGAGAGGAGGAAATAAAACCAGGTTCACTATCCTCAGCGCTGAGCTCAATGATCCATCCTCTCACCACACGCAGCACCGGTGGGTGGGAGCGGGCTTGATTGCCCCCGAGGCAGGTCAGGTGCCGGTAAGTTGCTGTGAGGGTCCGCGCTTCAGTTTAGCAAGGGGGAATAATTCAAGGCAGGCTGCTTCTTGGTGCTGTTATGCTGCGGATTGCTAAGTCTGGTTAGCCCGGCATTTCCTCCATCAAGAAAAAAAGTCAGCGCTTCACTTGTGCTGCTAGCCAGGGTATTATTCTTTCATTATGGTAAGTTTACCCAGTAAAATGCTCAAATGGGTTATTAGTCTCTCCAGAGAAAGGTCTTTTATCTTAAGCGTATGATATCAGTTTACGCTGTGGAGGGTAGCTGGTGTGTTGGCTTTAACCAGCTGCAGAATTTCCTTCTAACATGAAGGATCCAAGCGCTACAAACCGCCAAGGTGTAACTGCAGGGGAGTGATGTCTGTACAGGTGCTCAGGTGCACTAATGCACAGGTGCAGCCTATGCACAGTCTCCTCCTCTTCCTCCCAACATCCGGAGCATGCAATTTTAAGCAACTTTCTAATTTACTTGATTATCAATTGTTAAATTATTAATATCAAATAAAGCTAGCAAAAGAATGAAGAAAATTTGATAATAGAAGTAAATTAGAAAGTTGATTAACATTGCATGCTCTATCTGAATCATAAAAGAAAATATTTGGGTTCAGTGTCCCTTTAACTTGGGTGGTGTTAGTCCTCAATAATGCTAATATTTTACCACTCCACTTGTAATCTAGGCCCATAATGGGTAATATATTCTTACATGCCAGAAATCTAGACATTTTATAGGAATTAATAGTATTTTTTCAGGGGATAAATTGAAGTTCACATTACAAGGACTATCCTAAATGAGCTGTTGGGACTGTATCGGAGGAAATCTGAACCATTTATAGAAATGTATTGGAATATACTTCCATTAGCAAAAATGCTTCTAGTAAAAGTCATTACTGCTTTCTGCAGCAAATGCACATATTCTTTGAGGGCCAGCACACCAGTATTAAAACACCACCTACTTCGTGGGTCCACCCCCTTTTTTAGAATATATTGACAGACTGACGGACTGCGAGGCCGGCAAGGCCTGAAAGGCAGTTTCTCATCGGTCTATCGATGATTTGAATATTGGGGCCTTGGAAACATTACTACTCCAGAGAGTTTTTTTTTTTTTTTATAGCAACAAGCAATGTATCAGTTTATCAAAAAGCTCCTTGGCAATCAAGTGATTCTAGAAGTGCCAGAACATCTCACAATCAAGGATTCTACTCTCCTCTTTTCTTATAAGGAAAAAAGTATTTTCTTGTAAGGAAAAAAGGACGACTCATGGGGATTAGTTCTGGAAGCTGAATATGTTCCTGGTGGTTCAAGGCTTTAAAATGGAATCTTTAATTTCAGTCATCAACCTCATACCATTAGGGGCATATTTCCATATTCCCGTTGCAGAGTCACACAGAATCTACTAGGTTTGCAGTTGGAGACTGTCATTTCTAGATATGTGCAGCAACGAAAATGAATTTTAGCTGATTGCCAGTGGGAGGTTCTTCCTTTTGACATATATAGGCCTAGATTACAAGTGGAATGTACAAATATTAGTGCTATTGAGTGCTAACACTACTCAAGTTAAATCAATAGCGCTCCTATTCTTGAGCTTGTTGAAAATAAAAAAAATTGCACGTGAGCAAAATACTCAGGCGTGCTAACATCTGTAGGTCTGAAAGCATGACCGGTAAGGTTAAAATTCAACTTTCATGATTCAGAGCATGTAATGTTAAACAATTTTTCAGTTTAGTTTTATTAAACAATTTTGTTTTGTTCTCTTGGAAATTTTTTGAAAGGTAAACCTAGGTAGGCTCATGGGAGCTCAGGGGTGTTCTTGTGTCTATGATAGAAGTGTTTGCAACATTGTATAGCATTGCTACAAACATTATTGCACACGCTGCTGCCATAGAGTAATAAACATGCACACTTCTGAGCTCCTCTTCAACAAGAAAACATAACTCATTTGGTAGCAGACGTTATTAAAGATATTCAAATTTGCTGGCTACATCTAAAGCAGAAAAGCTACATTTTATCTTAAATGCCCCCCCCCCCATAAAATATTACCGTAAATATAGTTGAAACATATTGCAATGTAGTTTCATTATGTATCTTGCATGCTATTGCTGTAAATACCTGTATACTGAAGTTGTTTTGTGTTTATCATTGTAACTGACATGCTCAAATGTAACCCTGAATCACCACACAAAATAAGGCCAGGAACATGAATTATACCAGACTTTATTTAAGGAGTGTATTCCTGGTTGCTCTGAAATATTAAATGGATATGAAACCAACTTTTTTTCCTTTCATGATTCAAATAGAGCATGCAGTTTTAAACAACTTTCTGATTTACTTCTATTATAATTTTTTATCTTTGTTCTCTTGGTATCTTTTGTTATAAAGCAGGGATGTATGCTTAGGAGCCAGTCCATTTCTGGAGCACTATCTGGCAGCAGTTTTGCAAGAATGGTATCCATTTGCAAGCACACTAGATGACAGAACTATTTCCAGATGCCTACCTAGGTATCTCATCAACACAGAATATCATAGGAACGAAGCAAATCTGATAACAGAAATAAATTGAAGATTTTTTAATTTTTAACACTTTTTTTTAAATCCATGTTGTTTTCCAGTGTAGTACAAATTTACTTAATGATCCCTTTAAATATAAAATAAATGACACCCTCGTATAAATATTCATGGTTACGCCTCTGCTTAAATGTTAGCAAGCATATTTTTTGTGGGCACTTATGTTATCTGTCGTACAGCAACTAATAAATAGATTAACACTGACATTTTGTGAACTAAATGTAATGCCTTCTTCACACATTATTTACAAATATAGTGTGTCTGTGGGAACAGTTAGATTGAGCTTAATTGTCAAGTGGAGTTAAAATATATTTCTCTGTCCATATGTTTTAGCATTGCCATATGCGTTTCTTAAATTATTTTTCATGTCCTTGGTTAAAATATAGCATTAATCACACAACTGTTTTCAAATTATTCCTTTCTTAGAAACAAGTTTTGCCCTTTTGCTACTCAAACACATGGCAATTTACAACAAACAAAAAACTATCACTGTGACCTAAATAAGTATTAGAAAAAAGTTTAAAGGTAAATTCTATAGCAAAAATCAGAGGGTGTTTTTTTGCCCTCATTTAATTGCCCACAGTTTCCATTAAACAACTAACCACCTGTGATATGTTGTTGTTAATGATCTAAAATGTCTAATAGCCTTTCCTTGGTGTAAAGTGTTAAAATGTCCTTTACAACTAGCATTTCAAAAAATTGAACACATATAAAAAATGTAAAACCCACACATATTCAATAAAACATATGCATACATAAGAACTGTATACATGAAGTGATATGAACATATGATTGTATACAAATCACTCAGTTATATTGTCACAGAGGCTCTGATGATCAATACATTGTCATACCCAGGAGAAATTGCCTTTTTGGCCTGAAATGCTGGTAAGACTGATGAAGGGGTGAACCCCCCGAAATGGTGAAAAGGTGTATCTAAGAGGCCAGTGCTTTCAATATTACAAACTCACAGTGATGTTTCCCTATTAAAATAAAGGTTATTCCCATGGAACACCCATGAAACTCCCACAAAACACTATTACATCATGTCTGAGATCTACCTTGCAAATACAGACAAAAAAAAATACATTACTATTAAACCTTTAGGAGCGGTGGGATGTGGGTATGTTACATCTGCATATACAATGTTTTATTTAAATGTATTTTATTGTATAATGCTGAGATATTTCTTGTCGTGTTTTTAAAAACAGTGTATTTTGCTTTTGCCGTGTTTTTTTCTTTTCTTTTTTGGGAACAAGATTTCATGTTCATAATATTAATATTTCATAGCCAAGCCTTTCTAGTTTTATTTATTGATGCTCCTAGAAAACCCACCTATTCAGAGAGGCTTACCATCTGTCCTTCATCTCTCATCCTAACCAAACTAATACATGAACTGCCTGACTCCCTGCTGCAACTACAACCAATGTGACACGCTACTCCAAACTTATGTCTCTGCACCCTAAACCTGTAGACTGTGAGCTCTCCAGAGCAGGGCCCTCTTCCTCCTGTACTAGATTTGTTTAGTGTTATGTTTTGTATTTTATCACAAATCGTTGTCATTGTATACCCCTATCATTGTACCCAGCGCTACGGAATTTCGCTGTGCTATACAAATAAATGGTAATAATAATAATAATAATAATTGGCGATATAAGTTCTCACTGTTCTGAACGTGTTATACTTATAATTTTGCAACCGCCCTGTAACAATCAAGTTCTATTTAATAACAAGCTTGATACAGTGTGGTCGCAATATTATAAGTATAACAGTGAGAACTTATATTTTGTCCGCACTGTATCAAATGTGTTATTAATATTGAACACATTTGATACAGTGTGGTCGCAATGTTATTAGTATAACATATTTAGAACAGTGAGAACATATATCAGCACTAAATAAATAAAACTAGAAAGTCACGGCTACTGTCTTCTATGAAATATTTATATGATGAACATTAAAATCTTCCTCCTAAATAAAAGAAAAAAACACGCTAAAAGCAATATACACAATTTTTTTAAAACATGACAATAATTACAATACACACTCTAGCATTATACATATAAATAAAACATTGTATATATATTACAATATATCCACAATCCCCCAGCTCCTATAGGTGTATTATTGATGTCCTAGTTTTACTATTGTATTGTAACAAAAGGGGTTGATTTTCTGTTGACACATTTACATTGTATCGCCAAACAACTCTGTCTAAAGGGATCATTTACATTACACCTTCAGTGTGCTCCATAGAAAATGTTTCCAGCTGGGTCGCAATATGAAGTAGCCGGGTGGCAATTTAAAGAACCTGGGTGGGCCCAGTGCAATTTTTATAATATTATATCATTTTCAGCTATCCAAAGCACAAATTAATTAAATAAAAATTGAACATTTTTAATATTGGACTAAATTTTAGCCAATATTTAGCTAAAATGAGCTAAGTGGTCAATAAAATCAGCCGGGTGGTGCACCCGCTTAAAAGGTCCTGTGAAAAACACTGACCTTCAATGTAGGTGGTGGTGCTACTTTGAAAATATCGCCAGCAACTGAGCTGTAAAGTAAAACGTCTCTTGGCGAGACTGCCTTCAACACAAATGTCAGCATTTTTTAATATTTCATCGGCAATCTCGTTCCAGTGACGGATCCCTTTTGAAAAAGGACTATAATGTTAAATTTCCTATATTAAGAATGTGACCAATTGCATGAAAACAACCAAGAAACAAAGGATATATTTTACAGATATTGTCCAAAATTGAATCCAGTGTGGATCTTCCATTTTTAATCATTAACACCTAGATTATGAGTTTTGTGCACTATAGGGAAATAAACGAACGCAACAAAAGTGGTGTTATTTAATCCCCTATAGCGCTGCCATTACAAGTTTTTAAAAAACCCAGCTTGTGCAGGCGATATGGGGTTCTTAAGCTCCATACCGCACCAAAAACAAGCACTGTTTTGACGTGCTCGTGCACGTTTTCTCCATAGACATCAATGGGGAGAGCGGGTCAGAAAAAAATCTAACACCTACGATCGTGGAAAGAAAAGCTCCGTAACGCAGCCCCACTGATGTCTATGGGGAAAAAGAAAATACGGTTTAAACCCAACACCCTAACATAAACCCCGCGTCTAAACACCCCTAATCTGCTGCCCCCAACATCTCCGACGCCTGCCTACAGTTATTAACCCCTAATCTGGTGCTCCTGATATCGCCGCCACCTAAATAAAGGTATTAACCCCTAATCTTCTGCTTCTGATATTGCCGCCACTATACTAACATTATTAACCCCTATTCCGCCGCTCCCCGACATCGCCGCAACTAAATAAAGCTATTAACCCCTTAACCTCTGGCCTCCCACATCACTACCACTAAATAAACCTATTAGCCCCTAAACTCGCCAGCCCCTCACATCGCAACAACCTAAATTAAACTATATTAACCCCTAAACCTAACCCTAACATAACCCTAACTTAAACCCTAACACCCCCTAACTTTAACATAATTAAAATAGAGCTAAATTAAACTTAAAATTATTAACAAATAAACCTATTAACCCCTTAACTGCCAGCCCCCACATCACAACAACCTAAATTAAACTATTAACCCCTACACCTACCCCTAAACCTAACCCTACCCCTAACCATAACACCCCCAAACTTTAACATAATTAAAATAGATATAAATTAAAGTTACAATTTTTAACTAAATAATACCTATTTAAAACTAAAAACATACTTACCTGTGAAATAAAACCTAAGCTAGCTACAATATAACTAATAGTTATATTGTAGCTAGCTTAGGTTTTATTTTTATATCACAGGTAAGTTTGTATTTAGTTTAACTTGGTAGACTAGTTAGTAAATGGTTATTAACTATTTACTAACTACCTATTTAAAAAAAATACAAACTTAACTGTCAAATAAAACCTAAGCTACCTTACACTAAAACCTAAAATTACAAAAAATAAAAACAAACTACCATTACAAAATAAAAAAAACGAAATTATCCAAAATAATAATTATTCATATTCTAATACCCTTTTAAAAAAAAAAAAAAAAAAGAAAACCCCCAAAATAAAAAAGCCTAATCTAAAATAAACTACCAAGGGCCCTTAAAAGGGCCTTTTGGGGGTCCTTAAAAGGGCATTTTATAGGGCATTGCCCTAAGTTAAACAGCTCTTTTGCTACAAAAATACAAAAACACCCCCTAACAGTATACAAGCCCCCACCCCCCCAAACTTCCAAGGGCCCTTAAAAAGGCATTTGGATGGGCATTGACCTTAAAAGGGCATTTAGCATTTTTACTGCCCAAACCCTAATCTAAAAATAAAACCCAACCTAAAAAACCTTAAAAAACCTAACACTAAACCCAAGACAATCCACTTAGTTTTTGTAGTACCACTTGAACGATCTTCATCCCGCGGAAAAGTCCTCATCCAGGCGGCCTCTTTAATCTTCATCCCGGCGGAGAAGTCCTTATCCAAGCGGCGAGAAGTCTTCATCCAGACAGCCTCTTCATTCTTCATCCAATCTTATAACTTGATCCCGGGGGCGCAGAGCAGGTCCATCCTGAAGACATCCGGCGTGGAGCATCCTTGCATTCCTATTGGCTGAAAGATTTGAATCAGCCAATATAATGAGAGCTGCTAAAATCCTATTGGCTGTTCAAATCAGCCAATAGGATTTAGGCAGCTCTAATTATATTGGCTGATGAATCAGCCAATAGACTGAGAGCTGCTTAAATCCTATTGTTAGTTTAAACTTAGTTTTAATCTAAAGTTAGGGGGTGTTAGATTTAGGAGTTGCTAGTTTAATTTAGTTTATTGCGATGTGGGGGTTTTCGGTTTAGGGTTTAATAGTTTAGTTTAGTATATTTCATTGTGGGGGGCATGCGGTTTAGGGGTTAATAGGTTTATTATAGTGGCGGAGGTGTAGGGCTTAATAACTTTAGTATAGTGGGGGCAATATGGGCGGACGGCAAATTAGGGGTTAATAATATTTAAATAGTGTTTGTGATGCGGGAGGACAGCAGTTTAGGGGTTAATAAGTTTATTATAGTGGCAGCGATGTTGGGGAGCGACGGAATAGGGGTTAATATTATTTTAGAGTGGCGGCAATATCGTGAGCGGCAGATTAGGGGTTAATAAATGTATTATAGTATTTGTGATGCGGGAGGGCCTCAGTTTAGGGGTTAATAGGTAGTTTATAGGTGTTAGTGTACTTCTTAACACATTAGTTGTGAGTTTTATGTTACAGCTTTGTAGAGTAAAACTCATAACTACTGACTTAAGATGGCTTTCCGGATCTTGTAGTTTTAGAGTGTAACGCTCGCTTTTAGCCTCACCGCAAAACTCGTAATACCAGCGCTATAGAAATCCCATGAAAAAACGTAATTTTTACGAGTGTGGGACTGACGTTGTGTTACAGGCTAAAAGGCTTGCGGTACACCTATACCGACAAGACTTGTAATGGCTGCAGTGCTGATTTTAATGCTGAAAATACCATATTTTCAGCGTTAAGAGCCGTAACGCACAACTCATAATCTAGCTGAAAGTATTTAATACTTTAAAAAAAAGAAGAAATGGTTAAAGTGAAGCTTCATTTATAACAGTTTTGTTGAGTATCATAGCCAACTGAGGGCCAGATTACAATTGGAGCGGTATTTAATGCTCCTGCTCGAAGTAAGCTTTTTGCGTGTGTCTGTTAGTGCTCGTATTACAAATTGAAAGTTAACTGTTTTAGTTTGTGCACTAAAATGATGCACGTAAAAAGCTAAACTTAGAATATCACCCGTGCGTTAAACTATTCCCCTATAGAAGTCAATGGAGCGAAAAAAGTGGAAAAAGCACGCTACTCACCAGCAAACCCAGTCACATTTTCTCAAGTGTGCTAACCCGATATGAAAATATGAATGTTCTTCACATTGCAGAATATGTTCTATTTATTCATAAATATATATATATATATATATATATATATATATAAACATAATTTATGTAAGAACTTACCTGATAAATTCATTTCTTTCATATTGGCAAGAGCCATGAGCTAGTGACATATGGGATATACAATCCTACCAGGAGGGGCAAAGTTTCCCAAACCTCAAAATGCCTATAAATACACCCCTCACCACACCCACAATTCAGTTTAACGAATAGCCAAGCAGTGGGGTGATAAAGAAAGGAGTAGAAAGCATCAACAAAGGAAATTTGGAAATAATTGTGCTTTATACAAAAAATCATAACCACCATAAAAAGGGTGGGCCTCATGGACTCTTGCCAATATGAAAGAAATTAATTTATAAGGTAAGTTCTTACATAAATTATGTTTTCTTTCATGTAATTGGCAAGAGTCCATGAGCTAGTGACATATGGGATATCAATACCCAAGATGTGGAGTCTTCCACTCAAGAGTCACTAGAGAGGGAGGGAATAAAATAAAAACAGCCATATTCCGCTGAAAAAAAAATTCACAACCCAAAAAATAGGTTATTTTCACTTTGAAAGAAAAAAACTTAAATCAAAAGCAGAAGAATCAAACTGAAACAGCTGCCTGAAGAACTTTTCTACCAAAAACTGCTTCCGAAGAAGCAAATACATCAAAATGGTAGAATTTAGTAAATGTATGCAAAGAGGACCAAGTTGCTGCTTTGCAAATCTGATCAACTGAAGCTTCATTCTTAAAAGCACACGAAGTGGAGACTGATCTAGTAGAATGAGCTGTAATTCTCTGAGACGGGGTTTGACCCGACTCCAAATAAGCTTGATGAATCAAAAGTTTCAACCAAGAAGCCAAGGAAATAGCAGAAGCTTTCTGACCTTTCCTAGGACCAGAAAATAAAACAAACTGGAAGTCTTCCTGAAATTTTTAGTAGCTTCCACATAATATTTCAAGGCTCTTACCACATCCAAAGAATGTAAGGATCTCTCCAAAGAATTCTTAGGATTAGGACACAAGGAAGGAACAACAATTTCTCTATTAATGTTGTTAGAGTTCGCAACCTTAGGTAAAAATTGAAAAGAAGTCCGCAAAACTGCCTTATCCTGATGGAAAATCAGAAAAGGAGACTCACAAGAAAGAGCAGATAGCTCAGAAACTCTTCTAGCAGAAGAAATAGCCAAAAGGAACAACACTTTCCAGGAAAGTAGTTTAATGTCCAAAGAATGCATAGGCTCAAATGAAGGAGCCTGTAAAGCCTTCAGAACCAAATTAAGACTCCAAGGAGGAGAAATTGATTTAATGACAGGCTTAATACGAACTAAAGCCTGTACAAAACAGTGAATATCAAGAAGAATAGCAATCTTTCTGTGAAATAAAACAGAAAGAGCGGAGATTTGTCCGTTCAAGGAACTTGCAGACAAACCCTTATCCAAACCATCCTGAAGAAACTGTAAAATTCTAGGAATTCTAAAAGAATGTCAGAAGAATTTATGAGAAGAACACCATGAAATGTAAGTCTTCCAAACTCTATAATAAATCTTTCTAGAAGCAGATTTACGAGCTTGTAACATAGTATTAATCGCTGAGTCAGAGAAACCTCTATGACTTAGAACTAAGCGTTCAATTTCCATACCATCAAATTTAATGATTTGAGATCCTAATGGAAAAACGGACCTTGAGATAGTAGGTCCGGCCGTAACGGAAGTGGCCAAGGCGGGCAACTGGACATCCGAACCAGATCCGCATACCAAAACCTGTGTGGCCATGCTGGAGCCACCAGCAACACAAAAGACTGATCCATGATGATTTTGGAGATCACTCTTGGAAGGAGAACTAGAGGCGGAAAGATGTAAGCAGGTTGATAACACCAAGGAAGTGTCAGCGCATCCACTGCTTCCGCCTGAACATCCCTGGACCTGGACAGGTATCTGGGAAGTTTTTTGTTTAGATGAGAGGCCATGAGATCTATCTCTGGAAGACCCCACATCTGAACAATCTGAGAAAACACATCTGGATGGAGAGACCACTCCCCTGGATGTAAAGTCTGGCGAGTGAGATAGTCCGCCTCCCAATTGTCTACACCTGGGATATGCACCGCAGATATTAGACAGGAGCTGGGTTCCGCCCAGGCAAGTATCTGAGATACTTCTTTCATAGCTTGAAGACTGTGAGTCCCACCCTGATGATTGACATAAGCCACAGTTGTGATATTGTCTGTCTGAAAACAAATGAACGGTTCTCTCTTTAGTAGAGGCCAGAACTGAAGAGCCCTGAGAATTGCACGGAGTTCTAAAATATTTATTGGTAATCTCGCCTCTTGAGATTTCCAAACCCCTTGTGCTGACAGAGATCCCCAAACAGCTCCCCAACCTGAAAGACTCGCATCTGTTGTGAACACATTCCAGGTTGGGAGAACAAAAGAAGCCCCTTGAACCAAACGATGGTGATCTTTTCACCATGTCAGAGAGTGTCGTATATTGGGATTCAAGGATATTAATTGTGATATATTTGTATAATCCCTGCACCATTGATTCAGCATACAAAGCTGTAGAGGTCTCATGTGAAAACGAGCAAAGGGGATTGCGTCCGATGCTGCAGTCATGAGACCTAAAACTTCCATGCACATAGCCACTGAAGGGAATGACTGAGACTGAAGGTGCCGGTAGGCTGCAACCAATTTTAAACGTCTCTTGTCTGTTAGAGACAGAGTCATGGACACTGAATCTATCTGGAAGCCTAAAAAGGTGACCCTTGTCTGAGGAATCAAGAAACTTTTTGGTAAATTAATCCTCCAACCATGTTTCCGAAGAAACAACACTAGTTGATTTGTGTGAGATTCTGCAGTATGTAAAGACTGAGCTAGTACCAAGATATCGTCCAAATAAGGAAACACCGCAATACCCTGTTCTCTGATTACAGATAGTAGGGCACCCAGAACTTTTGAAAAGATTCTTGGAGCTGTTGCTAGGCCAAATGGAAGAGCAACAAATTGGTAGTGCTTGTCTAGAAAAGAGAATCTCAGAAACTGAAAGTGTTCTGCATGAATCGGAATATGAAGGTATGAATCCTGGAAGTCTATTGTAGACATATAATGTCCTTGCTGAACAAAAGGCAGAGTAGTCCTTATAGTCACCATCTTGAAAGTTGGTACTCACATAACGATTCAAAATTTTCAGATCCAGAACTGGTCTGAACAAATTTTCTTTCTTTGGTACAATGAATAGGTTTGAATAAAACCCCAAACCTTGTTCCTGAAGAGGAACTGGCATGATTACCCCTGAAGACTCCAGGTCTGAAACACACTTCAGAAAAGCCTGAGCTTTTACTGGATTTACAGGGATGTGTGAGAGAAAACATCTTCTCACAGGAGGTCTTACTTTGAATCCTATTCGATACCCTTGAGAGACAATGCTCTGAATCCAATGATTTTGGACAGATTTTACCCAACAATCCTTGAAAAACCTTAATCTGCCCCCTACCAGCTGAGCTGGAATGAGGGCCGCACCTTCATGCGGACTTAGGGGCAGACTTTGGTTTCCTAAATGGCTTGGATTTATTCCAATTTGAGGAAGGCTTCCAACTGGAAGCAGATTCCTTGGGAGGAAGATTGAGTTTTTGCTCCTTATTCTGACGAAAGGAACGAAAACAGGTGAGAAGCCTTAGATTTACCCTTAGGTTTTTTATCCTGAGGCAAAAAAAACTCCTTTTCCTCCAGTGATAGTTGAAATAATAGAATCCAATTGAGAACCAAATAAATTATTACCTTGGAAAGAAAGAGAAAGTAATCTAGATTTAGATGTCATATCAGCATTCCAAGATTTAAGCCATAAAGCTCTTCTAGCTAATACAGCTAAAGACATGGATCTAACATCAATTTTGATTATATCAAAAATTGCATCACAAATAAAATGATTAGCATGTTGCAGTAAGCGAACAATGCTAGATATGTCAAAATCCAATTCATGTTGCGCTAAATTTTCCAACCAGAAAGTTGATGCAGCCGCAACATCACCCAAAGAAATAGCAGGTCTGAGAAGATGACCTGAATATAAATAGACCTTCCTTAGATAAGATTCAAGTTTCCTATCTAAAGGATCCCTAAAGGAAGTGATATCTTCCATAGGAATAGTGGTACGTTTAACAAGAGTAGAAATAGCCCCATCAACTTTGGGGACCTTTTCCCAAAACTCTATAGATTTTGCTGGTAAAGTATACAATCTCTTAAACATTGAAGAAGGCATAAAGGAAGTACCTGGCTTATTCCATTCCCTAGAAATCATATCAGAAATAGCCTCAGGAATGGGAAAAACACCTGGGGAAACCACAGGAGGTTTAAAAACAGTATTTAAACGTTTATTAGACTGAACGACAATAGGACTGGTTACCTCAATATCCAAAGTAATTAACACTTCTTTTAATAAAGAACGCATATACTCTATTTTAAATAAATAAGTAGATTTGTCAGTGTCAATATCTGAGGAAGGATCTTCTGTTTCAGATAGATCCTCATCAGAAGAGGATGAATTATTATTCTGTTGGTCATTTGAAATTTCATCAGCTAAATGAGAAGTTTTAAAAGACCTTTTACGTTTATTAAAAGGTGGAAATGCAGACAAAGCCTTCATAATAGAATCAGAAACAAATTCTTTAAAATTTACAGGTATATCATGCACATTAGAAGTTGAAGGAACTGCAACTGGCAATGTACTATTACTGATAGAAACACTATCTGCATGTAAAAGTTTATCATGACAACTATTACAAATGACATTCGGTGGAATAATTTCTACAATTTTAATTTAATGCACTTAGCTTTTGTAGAACCCATGTCAGGCAGCAATGTTCCAGCAGAAACTTCAGAGGCAGGATCAGATTGGGACATCTTGCTCAATGTAAGAGAAAAAACAACATATAAAGCAAAATTATCTTTTTCCTTAAATGACAGTTTCAGGAATGGGAAAAATGCAAAAGCATAGGCCTCTTGATAGAAAAGAAAAGCTGGAGGCAAACAACAATGGGGTATTGAAATAATGAAGAAAAAATTGGCGCCAAGTATGACGCACAACGTAACGTAAACTTTTTGGCGCCAAAAATGACCGGAAATGACACACTTGCGTCACTAATGACGCCGCCATGTGAAAGGTCTCCACGTTACGTATGACGCCGGAAATGACGAAGTTGCGTCAAAAAACATAATTTTCTGCGCCAAAAAAGTTTGCGCCAAAAATGATGCAATAAAGTCTAAAGTAGTCAAATTTAAAAAGACTAAACCCCAGGTAAGAAATACATTTCTTAAAGTGTTTATATTCCCAAATCTGAAACTGACAGTCTGCAGAAGGAAATACATGAACCTGACTCATGGCAAATATAAGTACAATACATATATTTAGAACTTTATATAATTTGCATAAAGTGCCAAACCATAGCTGAGAGTGTCTTAAGTAAATGAAAACATACTTACCAAAAGACACCCATCCACATATAGCAGATAGCCAAACCAGTACTAAAACAATTCTTAGTAGAGGTAATGGTAAATTTGAGAGTATATCGTCGATCTGAAAAGGGAGGTAGGAGATGAATCTCTACGACCAATAACAGAGAACCCATGAAAAAGACCCCCGTTAGAGAAATCATCGTATTCAATAGGTGATACTCCCTTCACGTCCCTCTGACATTCGCTGTACTCTGAGAGGAATCGGGCTTCAACAATGCTGAGAAGCGCATATCAACGTAGAAATCTTAGCACAAACTTACTTCACCACCTCCATAGGAGGCAAAGTTTGTAAAACTGAATTGTGGGTGTTGTGAGGGGTGTATTTATAGGCATTTTGAGGTTTGGGAAACTTTGCCCCTCCTGGTAGGATTGTATATCCCATATGTCACTAGCTCATGGACTCTTGCCAATTACATGAAAGAAATTATATATATATATATATATATATATATATATATATATATGTGTGTGTGTGTGTGTGTGTGTATGTTATGCACTCACTCCTTCAGCGGTAACTAATCCAGTGCCTGGGAGTCTCCTTAAGTCATGCATAAAGTTCTCCAAATGAAAGGGCACTCACAGGACTTGAAAATAGAAATAAACGTTTCGGCTACAAAAGACAATCTAAAAACAAAATGTATATAACAGAATTAATATTTAATTCACACAATAAATATATATATATATATATATTTATTTATTTTAAAACATTTAACATAAAATACATAGATAAACATAGTGACTACCTAGTGGAATCTAAAAGAAAAGCCTTGTTTTTTTTTACAGTACCTTGTAGGAAACATTCAACATATTGAGCGACACTCTGGTATAATGAGCCGATTGCCGAAACAATAGGATGGCCAGGTGGTTTTAGAGAAACTTTATGTATTTTTGGTATTGTATAAATAAAAGGGTACCTTGGATGATCATTAATCAAACATTTTAGAATAGTCTCATCAATATGTCCCATGGATAAAGCCTTAAAAATATTTTTTTCTAATGCAGATTTATAAGCTTGTGTAGGGTTATTAGACAAAACAGCATATGTTTGACTATCACTAAATTGGGATAATAGCTCTTCTCTATAATACTCTTTATCCATTACTACCACTGCTCTGCCCTTATCTGCTGAATGTATGATGATTGTATCATCACTTTTTAAAGTTTTAAGGGCCTGCCATTCTAGCTGACCAAGATTGATATATTTGACATCATGTTTGTCACTATCAAATTTGATTTACACACTGTCATGAAAGCTTTAATAGAATGGTGAGTGTTGGGAGGTTCAAATTTGGATTTGTTTTTAAATTTCTATTGGATAGGAGTACTTGTAGAATGTTAGAAAAAATCTTTTCATTTAAGCTGTCTCTGAAAACGATGTAGATCAACCTGGTCAGAAAATGTGTCATATTTAGGAGTGGGAACATAATTTAATCCCCTATTTAGTAAAGTAATCTAATGAGGGGATACATCTTTACTGCTCAGGTTGATCACCGCATTATCAGTTAAACAATTTTGTGTCTTTCTCCTATAGCCCCCCCTTCTGATGTGTTGTTTTTCTTTCTTCATTTTTTTTAAAAGTAGGGGGTTTATTCTATGATCTTGTAAGCACTCTATGTGAATCTCTATTATCTCTATTAGTGTCAATGCCCTCTGGACCACAAGAGTCACCCCCAGTAGTGTCAACTGTAGTAAGCTGTTGTTGGGTACATTTATCTCTAATTCTGCATCTATAGTTTTGTCTTTTACCATTCAACGAAGCATATACTCTTTTTTTCACGATAATCAATTTCCACCACTTGTAATTTTTTGTTTTTAAAATTTACTAGATCTTGTTTATATTTATCAAGTTGTACCTTAAGCTTATTAATCCAATCCTCACTCTTATCATTATGTGAACAAGGAAATTTCTCATTTTCCAACATCACAATATCATACTTAGTATTTTTCTTAAGCCTAGTGACTTCTTCTATGACAATATATAATAATAATTTTTTTCTTATAATAATCCGCCAGGTAATTGGAATGTAAATTATAATCAACCTCTTTGTGCTTCATGTTAAGTAGCTTGTGGTATAGATTTAAAAGATTCACCAATATCCTAACTTTCAAAGGCCAACAAAATTATCTCTGCATCTTCATCTGTATAGGCGAATTGACCATCACTTTCAATACAATCTTTATACGTTCAGCAGATAAGGGCGAAACAGTGGTAGTAATGGATAAAGAGTATTATAGAGAAGAGCTATTATCCCAATTAAGTGATAGTAAAACTTATTCTGTTTTGTCCAATAACCCTGCACAAGCTTATAAATCTGCATTAGACAAATTTCTTTTGATGGCTCTCTCCATGGGACATATTGATGAGACTATTCTAAATTTTTTGACTAATGATCATCCAAGGTACCCTTTTATTTATACGATACCAAAAATACATAAAGATTCTCTAAAACCACCTGGCCATCCTATTGGTTTCGGCAATCGGCTAATTATACCAGAGTGTCGCTCAATATGTTAATTTTCCCAACAAGGTACGGTAAAAAAAACAAAACAAGGCTTTTCTTTTAGATTCCATTGAATTAATTAAAATCTTGAACAGCCAAAATTTCCCAAATTATGTAATTTTGGCCACTTTGGATGTAGCTAGTCTGTATACCATCATTCCACATAATTTAGGCCTTAAAGCTGTACTTGAGAATCTATCTGCTGATAATGAATATTTTGGTCCACCAATAGAATTAATTATTGAGTTGTTACATGTGTGTTTAACGCATAATTATTTAGATTTGAAGATACATATAATCTTCAATTAATAGGTACGGCCATGGGGTTTCCTATGGCTCCTGCTTATGCCAATCTTTTTATGGCATGGTTTGAGTATCTTTATGTATTTGATAAGTCTAACCCTAACATTTAACTTTATCGGAGGTATATTGATGATTTATTCATAGTTTGGTCTGGAAGTGAATCTGAACTCTTATCTTGGTATGCAGAATTTAAATAGCAGGGAACCAAATGTTAAATTTAAACTTGATTACAGTGTCACCTATATTAACTTTTTGGACTTATGTGTTCATAAGGTCAAGAGCCAGGATTCTTGTAAACTTAGTACCAAACTTTTTTCTAAGCCCACGGACAGGCATACTTTGCTTACTTATCAAAGTTTTTATCCTCCCCAGTTGAACAATACTACTGCACAGTTTAAATTGAGGAAGAATACATTTTTAGCCAGAGGCTATAGAGGTGCAGATATTGACAGGATTTGGTCAGGCATTATGGATCTTGATTAAAATAAGATCATTAAAGGGACATAAAACCCAATTTTTTCTTTCATGATTCAGATAGAACATACAATTTTAAACAACTTTCCAATTTACTTCTGTTTTCCAATTGTTTTTGTTTTCCTGTTATCTTTTGTTGAAAAGCAGTAAAGTAAGCTTATGAGTGTGCACGTGTCTGCAGCTCTATATGGCAGCAGTTTTGCAAAAGTGTTATACATTAGAAGGAGAACTAGATGGCAGCACTATTTCCTGTCATGTAGTGCTTCAGGCATGTGCACGCTACCTACCTAGGTATTCCTTTAACAAAGAATAACATGAGAGGAAAGCAAATTTGATAATAAAAGTAAATTGGAAAATTTTAAAAATTGTATTCTCTATCTGAATAATAAAAGAAAAAATTGGGATTTAATGTCCCTTTAATAAGGTACAAAGTCCAAAAAAAAGTGTTAATGCATTGATTTTTGTAACAACTTACACTCCATATAGTAACATTATCAAAAAAGCCCTTACAAAAAACTGGCCTTTAATTTCAGAGGATCCCACTTTGCTTTTTAAAGACTTTCAACCCCCACGTATGGTTTACCGATGGGGTAGGGGTATTGGAACGATGTTGGTTAAACATGACATTGGTACTTTCCAAAATACTTGGTTACCAAGAGCCAAACCTGGATGTTATAGGTATGGGAATTGTGATACCTGCAATGCGTTACAAATAGGTAATTCTTTCACCCATATACTCATCAAAAGTTTGTGATCAGACATAGACTTACATCCACGTCAGTCTGTAATTTACATGATTATTTGCCCATGTGGCAAAGTTTACATTGGAAAGACCTGTACTTCCTTTAAGGAAAGGTTAGCTAATCACAAGAGCACTATACGTAAAGCAGTGATGTGCAGTCACTAGAGGCAGGTGAGGCAGTGCTTCACCTCTCTTATGGGCAAAAATATATATATATTTTTATTAGCTTTTAAAAAAAAAATGTAATTTTTTTTCCCCAGCATTTTTTTTTTCACAGCTATATGTTGTGCAATGGAGAGGCACAATCAGGTCTGCCCACCAGTACACAACATGCTGCGCCACCTACTGGATGAAAGTGGTTAAGATCATTGCATGGCCCATTAACTGCTTATTTGAGGCAGTCCTATTTGGGCTGAACCAATCCAGTGAGAGGCATTAGTAAGTGGAACTTAGGGTTGGGGCTGGATGTTAAATCATATATAAAAAAAACCGGAAAAAACAACTTTCATATATTTTGTTGCTGTCCTATGAACCTGCTAGCTTTGCTAAAGTGAAAAAGCGACTTCTGTTCTTCCCCTCTAAGTGCAGTGGAATGTGCCACTGTCACTTCCTCAATCCTTATACAGAGCAGGAAGAGAGGCAGAGAGAGCAGTGTTTCAGCCACATCTTATTAAAGTAAGATTTTTCTGAAAGGGATTCTGTTAGTGAAAATGATAATTTAATGAATGTGGTTTAGTGTTTTTTTACTCTTTTACAGCAAAGGATCGTTTTTGTATTTTGTTTACTCAAAATTTACACCCACTAACTTAGCAGCTTGCCTCTGTGCTTCACACTAATGTATAGTCTCATTTTATGAACTCTATGTAGCTCTGCTGTTTTATTACTTAAAAATGCAGTGGTCCCTCTCCCCCCCTTGTATGTGTGTGTGTCTCTCTCTCTATCTAACCATCTCTCTCCTTATGTGTTGTTCTCCCCCATGGTCTCTTTCTCTCTCTGTCTCTCTTCCTCCCCCTCTGACTCTCTCATCCCTTACGTGTCTCTCTAACCCTCTGTCTGTGATTGTGTATCTGTCTCTCTCTCTCTCTCTCTCTCTAACCCTCTGTGTATGATTGTGTCTCTCTCTCTTTCTCTCTCTCTAACCCTCTGTGTGCGATTGTGTGTGTGTGTGTCTCTCTCTCTCTCTCTCTCTCCCTCTCTAACCCTCTGTGTATGATTGTGTCTCTCTCTTTCTCTCTCTCTAACCCTCTGTGTGTGATTGTGTCTCTCTCTTTCTCTCTCTCTCTCTCTCTCTCTCTCTCACTCTCTCTGTCTCTCTAACCCTCTGTGTATGATTGTGTCTCTCTTTCTCTCTCTCTAACCCTCTGTGTGTGATTGTGTCTCTCTTTCTCTCTCTCTCTAACCCTCTGTGTGTGATTGTGTCTCTCTCTCTAACCCTCTGTGTGTGATTGTCTCTTTCTCTCTCTCTAACCCTCTGTGTGTGATGTGTCTCTCTCTCTCTTTCTCTCTCTAACCCTCTGTGTGTGATTGTGTCTCTCTTTCTTTCTCTCTCTCTCTCTAACCCTCAGTGTGTGATTCTGTCTCTCTCTCTTTCTCTCTCTAACCCTCTGTGTGTGATTGTGTCTCTCTTTCTCTCTCTCTCTCTCTCTCTCTCTCTCTCTCTCTCTAACCCTCTGTGTGTGATTGTGTCTCTTTCTCTCTCTCTCTCTCTCTCTCTCTCTCTCTCTCTCTCTCTCTCTCTCTCTCTATCCCTCTCTAACCCTCTGTGTGTGATTGTGTCTCTTTCTCTCTCTCTCTCTCTCTCTCTCTCTCTCTCTCTAACTCTCTGTGTGTGATTGTGTCTCTCTCTCTCTTTCTCTCTCTCTCTCTCTCTCTAACCCTCTGTGTGTGATTGTGTCTCTCTTTCTTTCTCTCTCTCTCTAACCCTCTGTGTGTGATTGTGTGTCTCTCTCTCTCTCTCTCTAACCCTCTGTGTGTGATTGTGTCTCTTTTTCTCTCTCTAACCCTCTGTGTGTGATTGTGTCTCTCTCTTTCTCTCTCTCTCTCTCTCTCTCTCTCTCTCTCTCTCTCTAACCCTCTGTGTGTGATTGTCTGTCTCTCTCTCTCTCTCTCTCTCTCTCTCTCTCTCTCTCTCTCTCTCTAACCCTCTGTGTGTGATTGTGTCTCTTTTTCTCTCTCTAACCCTCTGTGCGTGATTGTGTCTCTCTCTCTCTCTCTCTCTCTCTCTCTCTCTCTCTCTCTCTCTCTCTAACCCTCTGTGTGTGATTGTGTCTCTTTCTCTCTCTAACCCTCTGTGTGTGATTGTGTCTCTCTCTTTCTTTCTCTCTCTCTCTCTCTCTCTCTCTCTCTCTCTAACCCTCTGTGTGTGATTATGTCTCTCTCTCTCTCTTTCTCTCTCTCTCTCTCTCTCTCTCTCTAACCCTCTGTGTGTGATTGTCTC
>NC_069504.1:326474238-326611738 GCF_027579735.1 Bombina bombina
ATAATTTAAACTAATGTGTTCTATTGAGATTTGACTACATTAAGTTTAAGTAATAAGTCTATGAATCATGTATGTTTTGATTGCCACTTATAAACTTGTATATGGTTTTTCTTTTATATGCAGTATAAAGTGATGGATATATATACTGTAATGTAGTATTGTATGTCAAGTAGACCATATTGTATATATCATGTATTTTATAGTAATGTACGCTACATCAAAACAGAATATAATTCAATTGTTCACAGGTAAAGAAAGCCATCCACGACACTTTAGGATCTAAGAGGTCAATGGAACAGGTGCATATAATTAAAATAACAATCAGAGACCTATATAATGCAGGGTAAATCATTAGTAGGTAGGGTCTATGAATACAGCAACAGCTAGCCAAAATGCGTTAGACTAATCCTTTCACTTTTATCTATATAGTATGCTGTTTTAAAATGGATTTTGAATAAAGTATATATTTTTTATTATACGCATACTTTTGGGACTATCTATTTTTTCTATATTGTATACAGTCCTGGCCAAAAGTTTTGAGAATGTGTTTAGATCTTTTTGGCAGATGTTACTATGGTATACTGAAGTATAAATACAAGCATTTCATAAGTGTAAAAGGCTTTTATTGACAATTACATTAAGTTTATGCAAAAAGTCAATATTTGCAGTGTTGATCCTTCTTTTTCAAGACCTCTGCAATTCACCCTGGCATGCTGTTAATTAACTTCTGGGCCACATCTTGACTGATGGCCATACATTCATACATATTAATCAATGCTTGGAGTTTGTCAGAATATGTGGGGGAGGGTTGGTTCACCCGCCTCTTTAGGATTGGCCACAAGTTCTCAATGGGATTAAGGTCTGTGGAGTTTCCTGGCCAACGACCCAAAATATTGATATTTTGTTCCCCAAGCCACTTAGTTATTACTTTTGCCTTATGGTAAGGTGCTCCCTCATGCTGGAAAAGGCATTGTTTGTCACCAAACTGTTAATAGATTGGTGGGAGAAGTTGCTCTTGGAGGATGTTTTTGTACCATTCTTTATTCATGGCTGAGTTCTTAGGCAAAATTGTGAGTGAGCCCACTCCCTTGGCTGAGAAGCAAACCCACACATGAATGGTCTCAGGATGCTTTACTGTTGGCAAGACACAGGACTGATTGTAGCATTCACCTTTTCTTCTCTGGAAATGTTTTTTTCTGGATGCCCCAAACAATCGGAAAGGGGAGTCATCAGAGAAAATTACTTTACCCCAGTCCTCAGCAGTCAAATCCCTGTACCTTTTGCAGAATATCAGTCCCTGATGTTTTTCCTGGAGATAAGTGGATTCTTTGCTGCCCTTCTTGACACCAGGCCATCCTCCAAAAGTCTTCACCTCCCTGTTGTTGAGTCATAGGCACAGGGAAAGATATTGCATTTCTTATAACAGAAACACTATATTTTAAAATTGCAAATGGTCCTATAAAAAAGTTTGTTCAAGGTGTGAAACCTGTTTTCAAAAGACTTTCTATTCAGCCCCCACCATTTTTAAAAACTTTTGATGTGTCCAGTCTCCAAATTGAATCAAACGACACCATTTGTTTTTAAGACTTTATCGCATAAACACAATTTAATGAAAATTAAACATTTGTCCATGAGAAGGTAACAAGACTTTAACCAGGAAGAATGCCTGCTGTTTGTAAACACAAAAGAGAAACACAGGTGGAGTCCCATTGTCTAGAAACTATTGTAAATGGAATTACAAACAAATGGACCCTCACTCATATGTTAATGAGACTGCCAGGCTACTCCCATAAGCAAAAGACAATGGCCCAGATTACGAGTTTTGCGTTAGAGGCTGTGTGGTGCTGATGAGCAGTTTTCACTCACCGCTCACTTACATGCAGCGCTGGTATTACAAGTTTTCAGAAACCTGTCATTAAAAGACAAGAATTGAGCGTTGAGCAAAATTTTGCTCATTACCGCACTCCAATACCAGCGCTGCTTAAGTCAGCGGGGAGCTGGTCGTACGTGCTCGTGCACGATTTCCCCATAGGAATCAACGGGGAGAGCCGGCTGAAAAAAAGTCTAACACCTGCCAAAAAGCAGCGTAAAGCTCCGTAACGCAGCCAAATTGATTCCTATGGGGAAATAAAATTTATGTCAACACCTAACACCCTAACATGAACCCCAAGTCTAAACACTAGTGATGTTGCGAATAGTTCGCCGGCGAATAGTTCCTGGTGAACATAGCATGTTTGCGTTCGCCGCGGCGGGCGAACATATGCGATGTTCGATTCACCCCCTATTCGTCATCATTGAGTAATACTTTGACCCTGTACCTCACAGTCAGCAGACACATTCCAGCCAATCAGCAGCAGACCCTCCCTCCCAGACCCTCCTACCTCCTAGACAGCATCCATTTTAGATTCATTTGGAAGCTGCTTTCTTAGTGAGAGGAGGGACAGTGTAGCTGCTGCAGATTTAATAGAGAAATTGATAGCTAGGCTAGTGTATTCAGTGTCCACTACAGTCCTGAAGGACTCATCTGATCTCTGCTGTAAGGACAGCACCCCAAAAAGCCCTTTTTAGGGCTAGGACATCAGTCTGCTTTTTTTTTTTTTCCTATGTAATCTAATTGCAGTTGCCTGCCTGTCCGCGTGTGTTTCAGGCTCACAGCGTATACTGTGCCCACTTGCCCAGTGCCACCACTCATAAAAGGTGTAACAGTAGTGTAGATTTAAAAAAAAAAAAAACACTTTTTTGACTGTGTTAAATAATAGAAGTTTCCTTCACACGTGTGCGTTTCAGTGCCTGCCTGCCAGGGCACAGTGTCACCCCAGTGCAACTCATATCTGGTGTAACAGTAGTGTAGATTAAAAAAAAAAAGCGTCTACTCTGCCAACTTCTGCCAGTGCACAGTGCCACTCATATCTGTTGTCACAGTTGCTTGCACGCATAGTACCACTAATCGAAAAAGTGTTCAGAGGCCACGTACCCCAAACTGGAACAGTTCTGAGGACATAGTTGACTGGCTAACACAGGACACCCAATCTTCTACATCTTCCGCTCGGAACCTTGACGCACCATCCTCCTCCAGCTTATCTTCGGGCACCTCTCAAGTTACCACTCGCCTGCCTGCCGCCACCACCAACACTAGCACCACAGCCGCTTCACTTGATCTGTCAGAGGAGTTATTTACACATCAGTTGGAAGAAATAAGTGATAGTGATGCGCAACCATTATTGCCAGAGGATGTAGATAACAGGGATATGTCTCAGTCAGGCAGCATTACACACATGGACGTACGGTGTGATGATGATGATGTTGTACCCGCTGCTGCTTCCTTTGTTGAGTTGTCAGATACAAGTGAAGCGGTTGATGATGACGATGCATCCATATACACGTCCCCTAATAGGGGACGTAACAGGGATTAAACTGATATGAATAGTACTACTTAACACACCACTCCTATCTGGTGGCACATTAGATTGTACGCGCAGTGCCCCAAATTTGAAGTAGGAGGACCGACCAAGCATCTTTTTCCATCTCCCGGTTCCTAAAATCGATGCCATATACACGTCCCCTGATAGGGGATGTAACAGGGATTAAACTGATAGGAATAGTACTACTTAACACACCTTATAATAATGCAGAGAGAGGCAATGCAGAGAGAGGAGTTTGAAGAAGAGGAGTCAGAGGAGGAAGGTGGCTTTGAGGATGTGGAAGACCAAACACAGCAGGGGTCCCAGGGAGCTTGTTGTCGCACCTTTCGGGGACCCTTGGTGTTGTACGTGGCTGGGTGGAGGAAGAGACCTTCAATGACATCAGTGAGGACAAGGAACGGGACATGGCTAGCTTGTTATCCAACCTTGTGCAAATGGGGAGTTTGCGGTTGTGCAAATGGACTGTTTGCGGTTGTTTGCGGTGTGTTAAAGGGACAGTCTAGGCCAAAACATACTTTCATGATTCAGATAGAGCATGTAATTTTAAACAATTTTCCAATTTACTTTTATCACCAATTTTGCTTTGTTCTCTTGGTATTCTTAGTTGAAAGCTTAATCTAGGAGGTTCATATGCTAATTTCTTAGACCTTGAAGCCCACCTCTTTCAGATTGCCCACCTCTTTCAGATTGCATTTTAACAGTTTTTCACCACTAGAGGGTTTTAGCTCACGTATTTCATTTAGATAACACTGTGCTCGTGCACCAGAAGTTATCTGGAAGCAGGCACTGATTGGCTAGACTGCAAGTCTGTCAAAAGAACTGAAAAAAGGGGCAGTTTGCAGAGGCTTAGATATCATACAAGATAATCACAGAGGTTAAAAGTATATTATTATAAATGTGTTAGTTATGCAAAACTGGGAAATGGGTAATAAAGGGATTATCTATCTTTTAAAACAATAAAAATTCTGGTGTAGACTGTCCCTTTAAACGGGGAGTTTGGTCTGTCACTGTGAAGCGTGCGTAACCCTTACACTACCTGATCGATACAACATCATACCTGATGTTTTAAAGCATGTTATTCCAAACAATTTAGGAATGTTAGGTGATTTATGCCCTTTATGGATTAAAACCAGACTCTGCATCAACTATGTATTTTCCATGGGAGTTTTGGCATGGATCCCCCTCCGGCATGCCACAGTCCAGGTGTTAGTGCCCTTGAAACAACTTTTCCATCACTATTGTGGCCAGAAAGAGTCCCTTTGGGTTTTAAAATTCGCCTGCCTATTTAAAATTCGCCTGCCTATTGAAGTCTATGGCGGTTCGCCCGTTCGCGAACTTTTGCAGAAGTTCGCGTTTGCCGTTTGCGAACCCAAATTTTTATGTTCGCGACATCACTACTAAACACACCTAATCTTACACTTATTAACCCCTAATCTGCCTCCCCCGACATTGCAGACACCTGCATTATATTATTAACCCCTAATCTGCCGCTCCGGACACCGCCACCACCTACATTATACTTATGAACCCCTAATCTGCTGCCCCCAACATTGCAGACACCTACATTATATTTATTAACCCCTAATCTGCAACTCCCAATGTCGCCGCAACCTACCTACATTTATTAACCCCTAATCTGCCGCCGCCACTATATTAAAGTTATTAACCCCTAAACCCAAGTCTAACCCTAACACCCCCTAAATTAAATATAATTACAATAAATCTAAATAAATATTCCTATCATTAAATTAATTATTCCTATTTAAAACTAAATACCTATAAAATAAACCCTTAGCTAGCTACAATATAACTAATAGTTACATTGTAGCTATCTTACGCCTAGATTTAGAGTTCTGCGGCCAAAGGGGTGCGTTAGCTATGCTGGCGTTTTTCTGGCCGCACCTTTTAAATACCGCTGGTATTGAGAGTTCACAGAATGGCTGCGTTAGGCTCCAAAAAAGGAGCGTATAGCATATTTACCGCAACTTCAACTCTCGATACCAGCGGTGCTTACGGACGCGGCCAGCTTCAAAAACGTGCTCGTGCACGATTCCCCCATAGAAAACAATGGGGCTGTTTGAGCTGAAAAAAAACCTAACACCTGCAAAAAAGCAGCGTTCAGCTCCTAACGCAGCCCCATTGTTTGCTATGGGGAAACACTTCCTACGTCTGCACCTAACACTCTAACATGTACCCCGAGTCTAAACACCCCTAACCTTACACTTATTAACCCCTATTCTGCCGCACCCGCTATTGCTGACCCCTGCATATTTTTTTAACCCCTAATCTGCCGCTCCGTAAACCGCCGCTACTTACATTATCCCTATGTACCCCTAATCTGCTGCCCCTAACACCGCCGACCCCTATATTATATTTATTAACCCCTAATCTGCCCCCCACAACGTCGCCTCCACCTGCCTACACTTATTAACCCCTAATCTGCCGAGCGGACCGCACCGCTATTATAATAAAGTTATTAACCCCTAATCCGCCTCACTCCCGCCTCAATAACCCTATAATAAATAGTATTAACCCCTAATCTGTCCTCCCTAACATCGCCGACACCTAACTTCAAACATTAACCCCTAATCTGCTGACTGGAGCTCACCGCTATTCTAATAAATGTATTAACCCCTAAAGCTAAGTCTAACCCTAACACTAACACCCCCCCCCCCTAAGTTAAATATAATTTAAATCTAACTAAATAAATTAACTCTTATTAAATAAATTATTCCTATTTAAAGCTAAATACTTACCTGTAAAATAAATCCTAATATAGCTAGAATATAAATTATAATTATATTATAGCTATTTTAGGATTTATATTTATTTTACAGGCAACTTTGTATTTATTTTAACCAGGTACAATAGCTATTAAATAGTTAAGAACTATTTAATAGCTAAAATAGTTAAAATAATTACAAATTTACCTGTAAAATAAATCCTAACCTAAGTTACAATTAAATCTAACACTACACTATCAATAAATAAATTAAATAAAATACCTACAATTACCTACAATTAAACCTAACACTACACTATCAATAAATTAATTAAATACAAAACCTACAAATAACTACAATTAAATAAACTAACTAAAGTACAAAAAATAAAAAAGAACTAAGTTACAAAAAATAAAAAAATATTTACAAACATCAGAAAAATATTACAACAATTTTAAACTAATTACACCTACTCTAAGCCCCCTAATAAAATAACAAAGCCCCCCAAAATAAAAAAATGCCCTACCCTATTCTAAATTTAAAAAGTTCAAAGCTCTTTTACCTTACCAGCCCTGAACAGGGCCCTTTGCGGGGCATGCCCCAAGAAATTCAGCTCTTTTGCCTGTAAAAAAACACATACAATACCCCCCCCCAACATTACAACCCACCACCCACATACCCCTAATCTAACCCAAACCCCCCTTAAATAAACCTAACACTAAGCCCCTGAAGATCTTCCTACCTTATCTTCACCTCACCGGGTATCACCGATCGGTCCTGGCTCCAAAATCTTCATCCAACCCAAGCGGGGGCTGGCGATCCATAATCCTGCGGCTGAAGAGGTCCAGAAGAGGCTCCAAAGTCTTCATCCTATCCGGGAAGAAGAGGTGATCCAGACCGGCAACCATCTTGACCCAAGCGGCATTTTCTATCTTCATCCGATGAGGAACGGCTCCATCGTGAAGACCTCCAGCGTGGACCAATCTTCTTCCGACGACGTCCAACTGAAGAATGACGGTTCCTTTAAGGGACGTCATCCAAGATGGCGTCCCTCGAATTCTGATTGGCTGATAGGATTCTATCAGCCAATCGGAATTAAGGTAGGAAAATTCTGATTGGCTGATGGAATCAGCCAATCAGAATCAAGTTCAATCCGATTGGCCGATCCGATTGGCCGATCCGATTTGTTGTAATTTTTTTCTAATGTTTGTAAATATTTTTTTATTTTTTGTAACTTAGTTCTTTTTTATTTTTTGTACTTTAGTTAGTTTATTTAATTGTATTTATTTGTAGGAATTGTATTTAATTTATTTATTGATAGTGTAGTGTTAGGTTTAATTGTGATTTATTTTACAGGTAATTTTGTAATTATTTTAACTATTTTAGCTATTAAATAGTTCTTAACTATTTAATAGCTATTGTACCTGGTTAAAATAAATAAAAAGTTACCTGTAAAATAAATATAAATCCTAAAATAGCTATAATATAATTATAATTTATATTGTAGCTATATTAGGGTTTATTTTACAGGTAAGTATTTAGCTTTAAATAGGAATAATTTATTTAATAAGAGTTAATTTATTTCGTTAGAATAAAATCATATTTAATTTAGGGGGGTGTTAGGGTTAGGGTTAGACTTAGCTTTAGGGGTTAATCCATTTATTACAGTAGCGGCGAGATTCGGTCGGCAGATTAGGGGTTAATAATTGAAGTTAGGTGTCGGCGATGTTAGGGAGGGCAGATTAGGGGTTAATACTATTTATTATAGGGTTATTGAGGCGGGAGTGAGGCGGATTAGGGGTTAATAAGTGTATAATGCATTTATACTTTTATATAGCATATCTTCTGTTCAAGAATGTAATCTGCTGCACGGGATCTCTAGTCCAGGTGTTCACCATGTCATTAGATAACCAAAAGGTGTAAGTTCTCAGACACCACAAGGGTTAACACGACACCCTTCCTGATTGGTTACTCACACCTTTATAGAGACCCTGACCAGCAGATACTATTATCTCTGATGAAGCGCATGTGCCCATGCGCGAAACGCGTAAGATAGGAGCTTACCTGTGTCTGATGATAAGCCTGCTCCTAATAAATACTCTATTTCATCTACCTTGAAGACTCTGCATTCTTTTTCCTCTTTTCATATGCATCCGGCAGTAGGAGGATCCGCTGCCAAGCCGAGTCTTCCATTCTGAAGCTGGATATCGCATTCTAACCAAGGTCTTCCGGAGTACTCTCTGTTCCGCTTTCCTGCCACCACCCCACGGACTACAATTCAACTTCCTTACAGGGACCCGTAGAGCCACGCAAGAACCGGAGCGACACGCTCACGACACGCTCACGCATACCAACGCGAGAAGAGATCTCCGCTAGTGAGGTCATCGAGACTCGACACCCATAGACGCCAAAGAACACACTCACAGGAGAACGGACGACCTTGGGATCAACAGGAGGATCTACTCCGGATCGCAGGTACACTCTGTATTCTCCTAAAGTGTTAAGGACATTCAAGGTCTTAGGCTCCATAATCGGGTCCCCTTTATTGTTTTCCACCTTGTTCTACTTTTTTCCTTTGGTGGCAACACACAAGCGGCCTGGGACAGAGACTGTCATCAGTGAGTACCCCTGACTTGGTATATTGTACTACAATACTGCTGAACTTTACTATCTGAAGAGACTTCCCTAATGAGAGTACCACTCATAACTTTTGGCATATAATAAGAACATCCATAGCAATCCACATAAAATCAGCCATTACAGCATACGGATTCAAATTGTGTACTGATCTCATCATTAATTGGACTCTTTACATTAGCACAATATCACTTACTGTGCTGAATCAACTAAAAGTGAAGTAAAGGAACGAACTGATTACGATCTAGCAGAACTTATCTGAATGGGACTTTTCCTATCTAAGTTTGTTTCTTACCAACAGATAGTAAATAGCTCTATCACCGCCAGGCAGGACTGTACATTACATCTGACAAAGTTTTTAACCATTATTTCCTTTATAGGTATTATCACAGTTTATTTCCAACTGCACAAGTTATTATTAATTGAAATGTAATTTTGTAATCCTGCAATTATTTGAAACTTTTGTTATTCCACAATTTGGTATAACCACATTTAAGATCACTTACCCAGGATTTACACTTACACATCCTTAACATCTTAAGCAGCTAACCCGATACACTGCCTTGCTAATTGATTTACACATAGTGAACCAGCTTCAAACCTAGAAACCACATCCTTAGATCCCTCTTTTAGGATCTCTAGCCTCCCCAGTTTCTAGGTAGATAGACCATCTCAGGCTTACTCTTACAATATCATTTACTTATACCTATACACAAGTATATTAACATATACGGACACATTTGCTTACCATTATGGCTGAAACCAACATTCTCACAGGAGTAGTAGACATAGACAGAAGAAAGTTAATAATGAGTACAGCACTTAAAGGTAACTCCATTGGAACAGATGAACCTTTGGAGGGGGATTTAACCAAGATCTTTTCGGATTTAGAGAATAAGAAATACAAAGAAAGCAACCTTTGGTGGGACATAGAGTTCTTAGAACTCTATATTAATGAAAGAAAAGTTCCCAGGGGACTAAGGATGAAAAAGTACCCCTCTTTTGCCTTAAACAATCAGGATTTTATGGATGAATGGAACAACAATTTAACCAACTGCTCCATTATCCTAATGAAACAATTGCTAAAACATAAAAAAGAAGAGAGGAATTCTTTATTAGTACAAATAGAGGAGATAGTAGAATCATTGAAACCATTTGAACAGACAAAGAAATATGTAGATTACAAAACACAATTAGACACTACCATGCAACAATTAGATTCTACACTATCAGAAAGAAAAGTGAGCAAATATCAAAGGGACGTAAAAGATTACGAATTAGACATCGTATACACATGGCAAAAAGATAGACCAAACAGACAAAAGGGTCACTCCACACACAATAACCACAAAAGTAATATTAAAAATAGAAACAAAAACAAAAGAAAGGGCACTTTCAATCACACTTCCAATGCCAAACGAGTCACATTTTCAAGTATTGACACAGACAATACAGAGGGATCACTAACTACAGAGGACACACAAGCACACACCTCCAATGAGGAAACAACCAGTCATGACATCCCAGAAGGTAGACCCAAGCTATCAACACTAGTACAAATACCTATTACTAGTAGTACACCAAAAAAGGACCTACCACTACGCTATCCAAGCAGAATAAAAAAGACAATACAAAAGAAATAGGATCAGTAATTAATTTGTCTAGTATTACTCTCACTAGTCCACAAATTAGTTTACTAAATAAAGGGTTATCTTTCGCACCATCCACTAATTTCGATCTATTTTCCACTATACTTGATATTAATGCTTTGGTTAGAAAAATCACTCTATATAAACATTTTTCACTAATAAGCAACACTATTGACTCACAAGAGAAACACACACTATTAGAAGATACACCTAACAGAGAGGCACACTCTATAGGCCTAAAATTCACTGATCTATGTGATCTCAATACACTAACTTCACTACAAGCAATCACACTTAGAGAAGTCAGCACTTATGACTCTATCCCTAAATTCAAGACTTCCACACATACTAAATCACATTTTTATCCAGTACACAGTAGGAGTGAAGCAATAGAAATGTTTCAGAACCTAGTAGAGCTAGAACTCACTGACTTGCACTACACCACAGAGACTGTATCCACAACAACCACCAATTGCTTGAGTAAACAAAATTTATCTATTAGCGAACAACAAGCATTAAAGTCACTTAGTAATAACAAAGATATAGTGGTCACTCCATCAGACAAGGGTGGTGCGGTAGTAATTCTCAACACTCATGACTACAGAAGAGAAGTATACAGACAACTTAATGATAGAGAGACATATCATAAGCTTACTTATAACCCTACCAACAAGTACAAACAAGAACTCTACAACCTATTAGACTCAGCAGTAGAAGAGGGATTTTTAAATCAAGAAACAGCTGACCATTGCCTAGTGGAGCACCCTACCATTCCTACCTTTCGCATAGTGCCGAAGATACATAAATCATTAGTGGATACACCAGGCAGGCCCATTGTGGCCAGCAGAGGTTCACTATGCGAGAGAATAGGAAATTGGCTAGACAACATACTACAACCAATAGTCAAGTCTTTACCTGGATACATAAGAGACAGCACACATCTTATACAACAAATTCAGACTATCACATGGCAGCAAGACTACACTTGGCTATCAGTAGATGTATCAGCCCTGTACTCCAGTATCCCCCATGAGGAAGGCCTAAAAGCCCTTACACACATGCTAAAGAGACACACCAGTTACCCTGAAGAGTTCATCACATTTCTCGAAGAACTCACTAAATTCCTTCTCACACACAACTACTTTGTCTTCGAGGGCCAGTACTACCTCCAAAAATGCGGCACAGCCATGGGAGCCAAATTTGCCCCTTCTTATGCAAATCTTTATATGGGGTATTTTGAACATTTATACTTGTTTGGGGGTGGGCTGGCCCTCGAGGACAAAGTAGTTGTATATGGTAGATTTATAGATGACCTAATATTCATTTACAAGAAAAACACTGAACTTACTATCCAGGAAATCCTTGATTTCTTTAATAAGAACACACTTAACTTATCATTTACGCATCTAAATGATGATAAGATCATTAACTTCTTAGACCTCACATTAGAGCATAATGATGAAGGAAATATCATCACCAGTACATTTAGAAAACCCCTATCAAGAAATACCATACTTAGAGCTGACTCTTGTCATGCCCCACACATGCAAAAAGGCATTCCCAAGGGCCAATACCTAAGATTACGGAGAAACTGTAGTACCCTCCAATTATATTTCAAACAAGCAAATGAACTCACCAACAGACTCATATCTAGAGGCTATAGAAAAAGTGTGCTACTTAAAATTAAATCTCAAGTAGCAAGGACAGATAGGGCCACACTACTTAACAACAATAACAACAAAAAAACTATAACAGGCATAAATAGTAGAAGTCACAATGACAATTTTACAACCGAAGCGAATATCTGTTTTGTAACTAAATACAGCAATCAATTTTACACTATTAAGAATATCATCAAGAAATATCTACCAGTACTCAACAGTGACATTACTTTGAGAAACAAATTACAGCAACATATAAGATTTGTAGCCAAAAAAGCACCAACAATACGTGACAAGATCACACACAAATTTCATAACAAAATTCTACCAACCACCAACTGGCTAAGTCCCTCTAAAGGTAATTACAGATGTGGTCATGTACCGTGTAAAAGTTGCAAATATACTGAGAAATGCACAATGTTTAGTTCCTCAGAGACACATAAAACATATCCCATAACCAATAGAATGGACTGCACGTCCACCCATGTAATATATTTAATTACATGTACATATTGCCAACAACAATACATAGGGATTACGACACGTTCATTAAAGGACCGCATAAGAGAACACCTCTTATCAATAGAAGAGGAATTACATAGGACACCAGTGGCCAAACATTTTCACACACATGATAACAGACTTGGCTATTTCACATTTAAAGCCATAGAACATATACCTAATAATCCACTAGGGGGTGACAGAAACAAGATGCTATCAAAAAGAGAAGTATACTGGATATTTATGTTACAAACCAGAGCACCACAAGGCATGAATAAAAGATATGATGTCAATCTATACATAGAGTAAACAAGACATATTTGAGCAACATAACACACAAAACTTGTAGACAGGATTAACATCAATATACTATACATATACCATATCAGTCTCTAGGTCCTCCAATAAGATGAATAAAAACATTATTTAATCCCTTAACATTGATATTTACTATAGGGCCTAACCTGCTAGCTCTCACAAGTACATATATAGGCCTTATGGTCACCACAATATAGTACACTACCTCCCTCTCTCTTCCTCATTCCCACCAAAGGTTTGCTTAAATTGTCTATGCTTTATTTATCTAAGCATAACCCACCCCTTCCCAAAATTTATAAAAATATAAAAAAAGAAAAAAGGAAACAAATGATCCAAAGAAAGAATCAAAAAAGAATCTTTCACAAACTGTGTCAAGAGAAAATGTTTTTAACATAACCCATCTATCTGTTTTACTTTGTTACTTTAGCACTGTTAAAATCATCTAGTTATGAACTGTCTAAATACAATCCAGTATTCTATCTCAAGAATGAGACTTAAAAACACATTAGTAAATCAGGATCACTAGTCAGTCCTTTTTATAGTTTCATAACTATTTATGTGAATAATATTATATATAATATCACAATAGGCAGGGGCTCATTCAGATCCCCCCAGCGAATAGAGTGCTAATCTTTAGATACTATCACAATGTCCTAAAAATGTTATTAATTATTTTAATGTACCATCAAGTTTTTTAATTGTTACTGTTTTATAGAGAGCAAAATACAATAATGGTTGTTGTACATAACTATGGCTCTGCAGACAGCCACATAATGCTCTCCCCTAGTTAGTCAAATGTAAGGTCCACCCTAATACAAATTTGGGACCTTATAGAGAGCAATATAATATATTCACCTTGTATGTGGTTATCTTAGTTCACCTTATGACAAGCAGCCAGAGTTCAAACATGTTTCCATAACTAAAAAACAATATAAATATATATATAAAAAAAGGGGAAAATGTTTGTATACAAATACTCATATTCTTACGTATAGCTCTCTCCCATACACACTAAACTACCATCTCAACCAATCTCTTTAACATTTTAAAAGCATTGTATCAGCATCAAATCCAGTTATTGACAAGTTGATTATTGTAAAAATTGTTTGTTTAGGCATAATGCATTTATACTTTTATATAGCATATCTTCTGTTCAAGAATGTAATCTGCTGCACGGGATCTCTAGTCCAGGTGTTCACCATGTCATTAGATAACCAAAAGGTGTAAGTTCTCAGACACCACAAGGGTTAACACGACACCCTTCCTGATTGGTTACTCACACCTTTATAGAGACCCTGACCAGCAGATACTATTATCTCTGATGAAGCGCATGTGCCCATGCGCGAAACGCGTAAGATAGGAGCTTACCTGTGTCTGATGATAAGCCTGCTCCTAATAAATACTCTATTTCATCTACCTTGAAGACTCTGCATTCTTTTTCCTCTTTTCATACGTTAATAAGTGTAGGCAGGTGGAGGCGATGTTGAGGGGGGCAGGTTAGGGGTTAATAAATATAATATAGGGGTCGGCGGTGTTAGGGGCAGCAGATTAGGGGTACATAAGTATAACGTAGGTGGCAGTCGGCAGATTAGGGGTTAAAAAAAAATAATCTAGTGGCGGCGATGTGGGGGGACCTCGGTTTAGGGGTACATAGGTAGTTTATGGGTGTTAGTGTACTTTAGAGCACAGTAGTTAAGAGCTTTATAAACCGGCGTTAGCCCAGAAAGCTCTTAACTACTGACTTTTTTTCTGCGGCTGGAGTTTTGTCGTTAGATTTCTAACGCTCACTTCAGCCACGACTCTAAATACCGGAGTTAGAAAGATCCCATTGAAAAGATAGGATACGCAATTGACGTAAGGGGATCTGTGGTATGGAAAAGTCGCGGCTGGAAAGTGAGCGTTAGATCCTTTCCTGACTGACTCAAAATACCGGCGGTAGCCTAAAACCTGCGTTAGGAGCCTCTAACGCTGGTTTTGATGGCTACCGCCAAACTCTAAATCTAGGCCTTAGGGTTTATGTTTATTTTACAGGCAAGTTTGTATTTATTTTAACTAGGTAGAATAGTTATTAAATAGTTATTAACTATTTAATAACTACCTAGCTAAAATAAATACAAAAGTACCTGTAAAATAAAACCTAACCTAAGTTACACTAACACCTAACACTATACTATAATTAAATAAATTAACTAAATTAAATACAATTACCTAAATTAAATTAGCTAAAGTACAAAAAACACCCACTAAATTACAGAAAATAATAAACAAATTACTGATATTTAAACTAATTACACCTAATCTAATAGCCCTATTAAAATAAAAAAGCCCCCCCCCCCCCGAAAATAAAAATAACCCCTTGCCTAAACTACCAATAGCCCTTAAAAGGGCCTTTTGCGGGGCATTTCCCCAAAGTAATCGGCTCTTTTACCTGTAATAGAAAATACAAACAAGCCCCCCCAACAGTAAAACCCACCACCCACACAAACAACCCCCCAAATAAAATACTATCTAAAAAAACCTAAGCTCCTCATTGCCCTGAAAAGGGCATTTGGATGGGCATTGCCTTTAAAAGGGCAGTTAGCTCTATTGAGCCCAAAGTCCCTAACCTAAAAATAAAACCCACCCAATACACTGTTAAAAAAACCTAACACTAACCCCCTGAAGATCGACTTACCCGGGAGAAGACTTCATCCAAGCCGGGCCGAAGTCCTCAACGAAGCCAGGAGAAGTATTCATCCAAGCCGGGTGAAGTGGTCCTCCAGACAGGCAGAAGTCTTCATCCAGATGGCATCTTCTATATTCATCCATCCGTCCATCTTCAAGGCATCCGACGCGGAGCATCTTCTTTATCCAACGACTAAAGCTGAATGAAGGTACCTTTAAGTGATGTCATCCAAGATGGCGTCCCTTAGATTCTGATTGGCTGATAGAATTCTATCAGTAATATTACTGCAGCACTGGAACTATACTCACATATTTCTGAGCTTATGACCCATTTCAGAGTATAACAGCTCAAATGAATCTCCCTATTTTGAGATAAAGAAGTGGATATGCCTTGATTTTTCACAAAATACAGCTTTTATTCAAAGGTGTTTTAACAGCCACAATGTTTATTTCATAGGGTTTTGTTAAAAAATCATGAAAACCATCCACTTATAAAGACCATGATAACACACAATGTTTATTATTTCAGCGGCTTACTGGCTCCTTTTTTACAAGTCCCCAACCTTTGTGTGACGTCACCTTCGCTCCGACATTCGTTTCACCAAAGAGCACTTGGCTTTTTCAAGGATGACATTTGCTGTCCTTCAGTGCCTTTTTAAAAAAACAGAATCCACTTCTGCGGTATGGAAAAGTCGCGGCTGGAAAGTGAGCGTTAGACCCTTTCCTGACTGACTCAAAATACCGGCGGTAGCCTAAAACCAGCGTTAGGAGCCTCTAACGCTGGTTTTGACGGCTACCGCCGAACTCTAAATCTAGGCTTTAGGGTTTATGTTTATTTTACAGGCAAGTTTGTATTTATTTTAACTAGGTAGAATAGTTATTAAATAGTTATTAACTATTTAATAACTACCTAGCTAAAATAAATACAAAAGTACCTGTAAAATAAAACCTAACCTAAGTTACACTAACGCCTAACACTATACTATAATTAAATAAATTAACTAAATTAAATACAATTACCTAAATTAAATTAGCTAAAGTACAAAAAACACCCACTAAATTACAGAAAATAATAAACAAATTACTGATATTTAAACTAATTACACCTAATCTAATAGCCCTATTAAAATAAAAAAGCCCCCCCCGAAAATAAAAATAACCCCTAGCCTAAACTACCAATAGCCCTTAAAAGGGCCTTTTGTGGGGCATTTCCCCAAAGTAATCGGCTCTTTTACCTGTAAAAGAAAATACAAACAAGCCCCCCAACAGTAAAACCCACCACCCACACAAACAACCCCCCAAATAAAATACTATCTAAAAAAACCTAAGCTCCTCATTGCCCTGAAAAGGGCATTTGGATGGGCATTGCCTTTAAAAGGGCAGTTAGCTCTATTGAGCCCAAAGTCCCTAACATAAAAATAAAACCCACCCAATACACTGTTAAAAAAACCTAACACTAACCCCCTGAAGATCGACTTACCCGGGAGAAGACTTCATCCAAGCCGGGCCGAAGTCCTCAACGAAGCCAGGAGAAGTATTCATCCAAGCCGGGTGAAGTGGTCCTCCAGACAGGCAGAAGTCTTCATCCAGACGGCATCTTCTATATTCATCCATCCGTCCATCTTCAAGGCATCCGACGCGGAGCATCTTCTTTATCCAACAACTAAAGCTGAATGAAGGTACCTTTAAGTGATGTCATCCAAGATGGCGTCCCTTAGATTCTGATTGGCTGATAGAATTCTATCAGTAATATTACTGCAGCACTGGAAATATACTCACATATTTCTGAGCTTATGACCCATCTCAGAGTATAACAGCTCAAATGAATCTCCCTCTTTTGAGATAAAGAAGTGGATATGCCTTGATTTTTCACAAAATACAGCTTTTATTCAAAGGTGTTTTAACAGCCACAATGTTTATTTCATAGGGTTTTGTTAAAAAATCATGAAAACCATCCACTTATAAAGACCATGATAACACACAATGTTTATTATTTCAGCGGCTTACTGGCTCCGTTTTTACAAGTCCCCAACCTTTGTGTGACGTCACCTTCGCTCCGACATTCGTTTCACCAAAGAGCACTTGGCTTTTTCAAGGATGACATTTGCTGTCCTTCAGTGCCTTTTTAAAAAAACAGAATCCACTTCTGATTGGTTATTCAATTGTCCACAAGTTTTTCCATTCACCTAATCAGTATATCTGCATACATGTCATGATGAAACAAAATTGTATATTGCATAAATCTTATCAGACAAACATTAAACATTATACACATTTATTAAATAACAATATATAATCTAGATTTAAAATCATTAGTTTTAAAACTGTTAAGCCTAATGTTTAATATTATATTATAATAGTGTTCTTATAAACTAAAAGAAAGTTTTAAACACCATCCTCAAATGGAACCGAACCTGTGTCCTTCAAAACTAAAATTCTTATGATCCTTTCTATTTATACACTCTTATATCACTAGGCTATATAAGACTAATTGTATTTTGACTGTTCTATATCAATTTATACAATTGTCCAATGTATAAAATGTGGATAATACTTTAATTTATCACAAAATTAAAAACCAACTTCAATAACACTCTCATTATAGAAAACATTTTCATTATAAAAAACAATTTCATTGTTAAAGTTGAAGCTTTCCTAAAAACACCTTTAGGTTTATCCGTTAACTATATTTAGGGCAGATGCTGTTTCAAATATACTATGGAATCCATTATTTAATCAAAATTGAACCAAAAATATTTTAGAAACAATTCTTATTATTTTAGTGTCTATTGAAAATTCTTGTTTAACAGCCCCTGGCAAAGGCTCACTTTTTGTTTGACAGTTTGTTGAGTTGAAATCTCTAGGTAAAGCCGTTTCTCTCTGCACACTTCCGCACACTTCTTTGTCCCTTCTGCATTTTGCATGTCGTTTTGAATGGTAACGATGAATTAAAGAAATGCTGTTCTAAATGCAAAGGCTCTAACTGAGTGACTAACAATCAGAACAAGGAATATATACAGTATCTAGAATTAGACAGTTTTGTTATATTGAGAGCAGTGAAAGAAGAGTTTTGTTCATTTTTAAATGTGAGCACAGTGGGACAGAATCATTATAATGTAGCACCTGTTTTTTATGAGATTCCCACACATTCAGAATGTCCTATTAAGATTTTATATCCCAGTTGCCTGCAACATTTGTCTTTTGAGGGCATCATCTGTTCTACAATGGAATTACAATGAAGGACATAAATTTACCATTTACTTTTTGTTCCTCTGATGACTTTTTACAAACTGCATTCTTTTTGTTTTGTTTTTTTCTTTTATATTTTATTTTGTTGCTGTGAACTGACTGACATAAATTTAGCTGCTGCAAGATTTGTTGTGGTATTAAAAATCAGTTTCTTCCTGCATCAATTTAATTACATTCTTTTGTCACTTAAATTTAAATTCTGTTCTTCAGCCCTTACAGTAATTAAAACACTTTTTCCCTAATGTTTGTGTTCACATTATCTTTTACTGGCAGGGTAGTATACCAAGAAGAAAAAAAAAATCTAAAAAGTTATTGGAAGTAATTTAACCCCTTGCCTCTCAAAGAGAACTGCAAAACAAACAACAGCAATGGTATGCATGCCATACCTTTGTACATAGGGCTCGATTTATTATAGGGCAAGTGGACAAGGTTCGCTGTGATAAACATTGACTGCCCGGCCTCTCAGTGATCGGACAGCGGTACGCTGCTCACAACATCTGCTTGTGTGCAGCCAATCGCATGCAAGAGGGGGCTGTCAATCATCCTGATTGGATGATTGCAATCTGCCACACTTTAGGTGGTGGAGAAGTTAAAGGGACACTGAACTAAAATTATTACTTCTGTGATGCAGAAAGAGCATGCAATTTTATGCAACTTTTTAATTTACTCCTATTATCAAATTTTCTTCATTCTCTTGGCATCTTTATTTGAAAAGCAAGAATGTAAGTTTAGATGCTAGCCCATTTTTGGTGAACAAGCTGGGTTGTTCTTGCTGATTGGTGGATAAATTCACCCACTAATAAACAAGTGCTGTCCAAGGGTCTGAACCAAAAAATGTCTGTCTCCTTAGGTTAGATGCCTTCTTTTTCAAATAAAGATAGCAAGAGAATGAAGAAAATTTTATAAAAGGAGTAAATTAGAAAGTTGCTTAAAATTGCATGCTCTATTTGAATCACGAAAAATTTGAGTTCAGTGTCCCTTTAAGTAGCAGTGGTCATATGGGCTCTAAAGCTGCTATAGCAGCTTGATAGATTGTCTTTAAGACATTAGCACAAGTGATATTTAAAAAACAAAACAAAAAAAACAATGCTTTACATTAATTATTAGATAATGGATGATAAAGATCTTTTTTTTATATAAAATACAAATGTATAATTATCTGTTTTGATTTTTATGAATTCATTTTTAAATGTTTTAAATACATACACTGGTAAAAACATCTTCAGAAAAAAACAAAATAAAGAAACAGTCAACACTGCTGAAGAGGTAGAGGAAAAATATCAATAGTCTTGACACACTGTGTCGCAAGCTAGAAAAAAGAACGTCCACATCCTCCTTGTAGCTCACTAGTGGTTGAGAAATTCACATAGTTGATTTCCACATATTGGTAATCTATACTATAATTGCGTTTGTAACACGTCCGTCGCCAGTTGTGCACGCATCCTCAAAGGAATATTGGCTGCGTGCAGCTAAAAGAATCCACCGGTGGATTCCAAAAACACCTTGCCATTTTCGGAAATCCACCTGGATGCAGCGTAGGGAAACCCAAAGCCAAAAAACAAACAAAAACAAGCAACCGCCCACAAGAAGTAAATAAAAAACACGTAACCTCCCGCACGAAGAATAACAAAAAAAAAAACTAACCTAACCTAAGAATATAGCAAACAACAACATGGAACTAGTAAGTGGGAGTAATAGTCTAGAATAAATTGAAATAGTATGTCCGTAGGGATTTTGTATAGGGTATAATGGAACCTCGATTTTGTATTATATGTGGAATAAAGGTGGTCCCCACAATGCAGTAGAAAATATACAGCTGGGAACAAATATAGATAGTACTGGGTATACTTATCTCAGTTGCACAGAAAAACAAGGATGAAGTGCTTGAGGCATGCTGTTAAATACAATAAATACAATAGCTTGTAGCTTAGAGTGATACCAGGTGAAACGAAGTTGGACAGTATGTGGCTACTAAAATAGGTAATTGCACCCATGTATGTAAAAACTGACTGGGCCAAACCTGTAAGGATCAATATTTTAGAGTCGCTACCCATATAACTCAGCTTTTATATTTTAGCCTCTTCACTTCTCACATGGTGTAGGAGGAAGAGTTAAATACTAATTTACATCTAAGCAAATTAATGGAGTCATATTGTCAGCAATGTGGACATGAATCAATTGCCGTAAGAATGGAGACAAACCCCTAATAAACATTTTAATTAGATTATCAATTTTTGTGAGGGTTGTAGGAACTGAATATGTCCTAATACCAAATAGTTTAGCTACTAATTCCTCACATTAGGGCAAGTCCAGATCAGTGAACATGTATCGGATTCTGGTTCTCAGATTGTGCACCGTAGTTGGATGACAATCTCCTAGATTAATGTTCCATATATGCACTAACTGATATGCACTAACCAAATCAGTGGCTTCAGTAGCATTATAAAATGAATCATATCTTAACTGTGGGGACAATTTAAAAACACAAGCTAATAGTATAATGAGGTATAGGAGTGTATAACGTCACACTAGTAATAGGTAACCTATGTAAGGTAGGCATAGGTTAGTGGTAAGAGGTAGGTATATAACTGCACAGCATCTGTGGAGAATCAGAACACAAGATAGCGAATTTGTAACCGGGCACCCCGTAGTGTACTGCCATCTGTAATAGCAGTGCTAGCCTATACCCCTCCTCTGTAATCGATGAGTTCCAGCCACATAGTTCAAAAACAGGAGAATTAGGTTATAAAGGAGTCACCTCAAACTGGGAGATATATACCAGCAGGAAGAGCCTGGGCAAGTGGATGACCCATGCTGTATTTATAGTCGGTCCTCATGCCTTCCAATAATTTGCCAGGAACTCCCTCTCACCTTTTGCATAGGTCAGGACTGGACGACTTCAGCAGTAAAGGGTTTTGACTGTGGACCATTCCCCCGTGTAGTGACAGCAGGTCTAGGCATGATAGAGTTACCGTCATATTTCCATGTAGATGGGATAGGCTTTGGCTCTGGCCGTATCAGACAGTAATGGTTGGCTTCCACCCCGATCTGCTGTGTAGGAAAAGTTGTATTCCTCTGCTTGGCGTGGTTCGTGTTGCCTGGCATCCTCTTCGCTGTTCGCCATCTTGGGTTCACCTGTGTCTTCTGCCGAGGATTGGAATCTGATTAAGTGCCCAAGCTCATCAAAGCAGCTACTCATCTGCAGATCTAGGTTTCTAAGGAGCGCTTGAATCATTGAGCAGTTTGCCTCCTCCATGTTGAGGGGATGGGCAGCTCGGTGTTATGTTTGCAGCTGTCGATATTTAAAGTGGTCTGATGAAGGGCCTCAGACAGCCTTATTCTCAAGTGCAGCTCAGTCGAAGTTATAGTAGAGCTTGTTAGCTTGTGGTTTGCTCCTAGTGTATGATCTCCGGTCTAGCTCGTGCTGCAATAGAAACTGCCAATCTGATATCACTCTGCATGGTAGGATCTGGGCCTTCTAGAATGGTTGCTGACAAGTGTGATGCTGTAAAAGATAGATGCCGCTCAGCAGGTTTCTTATGCGATCCACTTGATCGCCATGCTATAGAAAGGCATCCTCGGATGCAGAGTTTTTGCTCTCAAGAAATGGTGCTGTAGATTGAGTTCCAGTTTATCTTTTTGTAGGCTTATAATGTATATTAGGAGCTAATGCTGCAGAGCTCTGTAATTCTGCGGTCTTCTTGGTTGCGACTGGCACCGCCCCCTCCCTAATTAACCTTTTAACCCCTAAACCGCCAATCCCCCACATTGCAATAAACCTAATTAACCTATTAACACCTTAACCACCAACCCCCACAACCCAAATAACTTATTTAATTACTAAGCCCCCTAACCTAACACCCCCTAAATTAACCCCAATAAAAACTAAAATTAAATTACAAAAAAAATACAAAAAATAAAAAAACTCTAAAAAAGCAGAAAAAAATAAACAAAATTATCAAAAATAGAAAAAATTAAACCTAATCCCTATGAAAATAAAAAATCCCCCCAAAATAAAAACACCCCCTATTCAAAACTACCAATAGCCAATTAAAAGGGCCTTTTGTAGGACATTGCCCTAAGTTAAACAGCTCTTTTACATTTAAAAAAATACTAAGTCCCCCCTAACAGTAAAAAACCCTACCCAACAAACCCCCCAAAATAAAAAAACCTACCACTAAAAAAACCTAAACTACCCATTGCCCCTAAAGGAGCATTTGTATTGGGCATTGACCTTAAAAGGGCATTCAGCTATTTTCCAGTCCATTAAATCCCTAATTAAAAAAATTAAAAAACATGTAAAAAAAATCCAAAAACTAAGCCCCAAATAGGTACTCACCGTTCCTGAAGTCCGGCGGAGAAGGTCTTCTTCCCGGTAGTTCCATCATCTTCTATCTTCATCCAGGAGCGAAGGCGGCGTGAAGCGGAGGTGTGGAGCTGACTTCCCTAATGCACGGATCCTTGGCTGCGGTACTCAATGGCAGCAGTCCTCAGCGGCGTGGAGGCTCCTCTTCATGTGATCGTCCGTCGCAAACTGAAGATTGAATGCAAGGTACCCCATATTTATTGGGGTACCTTGCATTCCTATTGGCTGAAAATTTGAAATCAACCAATAGGATGAAAGCTACTGAAATCTTATTGGCTGATTTGAACAGCCAATAAAATTTCAGTAGCTCTAATCCTATCGGCTGATTTCAAAATTTCAGCCAATAGGAATGCAAGGTACCCGAAATTGAATGCGGTACCTTGTATTCAATCTTCAGTGTACAACAGACATCGGATGGAGAGGGGCCACCATGCCGCAGAGGAATGCGGCTGCCGCCAAGGACCACTGCCATTGAGGACCGCTGCTCCAGATCCGTGCATCGGGGAAGCCATCTCTGCACCTCTGCTCTATGCCTTCTTTGCTACGGATGAGGATAGAAGATGATGGAGCCGCCTGGAAGAAGACCTTCTGCGCCGGACTTCAGGAACGGTGAGTATCTATTTGGGGCTTAGTCATAGGCTTTTTTTTTATTTTTTGGGGTGGCTTTTTTTTTAGATTAGGTTTTTTGGGCTGGAAAAGAGCTGATTGCCATTTTAAGGGCAGTAAAAGAGCTGAATGCCCTTTTAAGGTCAATGCCCATACAAAACAGGTTTGGTGGGTGGGGGGTTTTACTGTTAGTGGGGTAATTGGTAATTTTTGTAAGTAAAATAGCTGTTTAACTTAGGGCAATGCCCTACAAAAGGCCCCTTTAAGGGCTATTGGTAGTTTAGTATTAGATTAGGGAGTGTTTTTATTTTTTTGGGGGGGGGTTAATTTTTTATTAGGTGCACAATGTTACAAAAACAAAAATAACATGAAACAAACAAAAAAACTAAAATATTCACCCTTTTCTTGTCCAGGGACGCAGCCCTGCAAAGGTCAGTTATACATGAACATCCAGGTACATCTTCTACTTCTGATATATTATCATTCTTCAATACAGTTTAAACTTAATCATAATCAATTATTATTTTATATTCCGATAACATACATCAATGATCTGTATGACTCAAGGTGATAAACATGACAATAATTATTTTCATTACTGTATATTTTTATAGGGGTATTAGCTTAGGTTTACATTTTTCATTTTGGATTTCTTTGTTTATTTTTTTCTGTAATTGTACTTTTTTTATTTTTGTAACTTTAGCTTGGGGGTTTGTATTTTTTAAACATAGACTGCCCTCTGGGCAGGCTTATCGCCTAGTACAGCAATAATTAAGATTTGCACAGGTTTATTTAAATGGTGGTTAGTATTAACTTGGCACTCAGCGGTTCATGGTCTTAAAATGAAATGTTGCACTGATTCCCAATAAAATTGAATGTACGCAAATAGGGTAAGTTTATTCCGTCTAAAAAAAGCCAAATTCTAAAGCTAAATAGCCACCAATAAGCAAGCGTTATCCAGGGATATGCTTCAATTGGAGCCTATGGTTTAAAGGTATATGGTATATTATAAAGTATTTGAATGGAAATTGATAGATATATAATAATTAATTGGATACTTGTATAGCGCACAACCTTGAACTTAATTGACTCGCAGCACTGATAACAGGTATTATTACCCAACTTAATGGTACTCATTTTACCAACCTTGGAAGGATGAAAGGCTGAGTGGACCTTGCCGGGATCAAACCTGCAATCCTTGGGTTGCCACAGATCTCTGTAACAGTGCATTAGCAGAATGAGCTATCTGTCCAGCTTATAATATATATGCAAATATATTGTACTCTACAAAAGTCTTAGGCCGCCACCAGCTTTGTTGTTTTAGCAAAGTTTTAATGACCATCCATATTTATTTGTCAGTCTCTTTATTAAGATACAAACAGAAAATATAGAAGGTAACTTAGTTATAAGAAGTTGTATTAATATAGTTGCTTCTCTGTACTGTAAACACATTGCACTATATAATGATGTGAGTATTCTGCACAGTATAATGATGATGAGTATCTATACACAGATAATAACCAAATAGGCACAAATCTAAGTATAGGCAGACTGCTATGGACCCCCTCCCCCGCACTTCATAATCAACATGCTAACAGCTGTAGATAAGCCATTTTTTATATCAATGCTATTACAGGGAGTGCATAATTATTAGGCAAATTAGTATTTTAACCACATCATCCTCTTTATGCATGTTGTCTTACTCCAAGCTGTATAGGCTCGAAAGCCTACTACCAATTAAGCATATTAGGTGATGTGCATCTCTGTAATGAGAAGGGGTGTGGTCTAATGACATCAACAACCTATATCAGGTGTGCATAATTATTAGGCAACTTCCTTTCCTTTGGCAAAATGGGTCAAAGGAAGGACTTGACAGGCTCAGAAAAGTCAAAAATAGTGAGATATCTTGCAGAGGGATGCAGCACTCTTAAAATTGCAAAGCTTCTGAAGCGTGATCATCGAACAATCAAGCGTTTCATTCAAAATAGTCAACAGGGTCGCAAGAAGCGTGTGGAAAAACCAAGGCGCAAAATAACTGCCCATGAACTGAGAAAAGTCAAGCGTGCAGCTGCCAAGATGCCACTTGCCACCAGTTTGGCCATATTTCAGAGCTGCAACATCACTGGAGTGCCCGAAAGCACAAGGTGTGCAATACTCAGAGACATGGCCAAGGTAAGAAAGGCTGAAAGACGATCACCACTGAACAAGACACACAAGCTGAAACGTCAAGACTGGGCCAAGAAATATCTCAAGACTGATTTTTCTAAGGTTTTATGGACTGATGAAATGAGAGTGAGTCTTGATGGGCCAGATTGATGGGCCCGTGGCTGGATTGGTAAAGGGCAGAGAGCTCCAGTCCGACTCAGACGCCAGCAAGGTGGAGGTTGAGTACTGGTTTGGGCTGGTATCATCAAAGATGAGCTTGTGGGGCCTTTTCGGGTTGAGGATGGAGTCAAGCTCAACTCCCAGTCCTACTGCCAGTTTCTGGAAGACACCTTCTTCAAGCAGTGGTACAGGAAGAAGTCTGCATCCTTCAAGAAAAACATGATTTTCATGCAGGACAATGCTCCATCACACGCGTCCAAGTACTCCACAGTGTGGCTGGCAAGAAAGGGTATAAAAGAAGAAAATCTAATGACATGGCCTCCTTGTTCACCTGATCTGAACCCCATTGAGAACCTGTGGTCCATCATCAAATGTGAGATTTACAAGGAGGGAAAACAGTACACCTCTCTGAACAGTGTCTGGGAGGCTGTGGTTGCTGCTGCACGCAATGTTGATGGTGAACAGATCAAAACACTGACAGAATCCATGGATGGCAGGCTTTTGAGTGTCCTTGCAAAGAAAGGTGGCTATATTGGTCACTGATTTGTTTTTGTTTTGTTTTTGAATGTCAGAAATGTATATTTGTGAATGTTGAGATGTTATATTGGTTTTACTGGTAAAAATAAATAATTGAAATGGGTATATATTTGTTTTTTGTTAAGTTGCCTAATAATTATGCACAGTAATAGTCACCTGCACACACAGATATCCCCCTAAAATAGCTATAACTAAAAACAAACTAAAAACTACTTCCAAAACTATTCAGCTTTGATATTAATGAGTTTTTTTGGGTTCATTGAGAACATGGTTGTTGTTCAATAATAAAATGAATCCTCAAAAATACAACTTGCCTAATAATTCTGCACTCCCTGTATAGTCATCCATTTTTGAGATGTATTGCTAATTGGCAGCATTTTTTCACTATCAGTTTGGTGAAAAATAGTCCTTTATGTAACCTGTGCCAGTCCTGCTAATGACTTAATAAACCCAGCAGAACATTTTTCAGTTAGTTACAGAGTGTCCCAAATAGTGTTTTTGTCCCACAGTGGTTTTGTGCATGGGGAAAATACATTGAAATTATTACCTATTGTCATATTATGACATTAGGAAGAAACGTTACCAAACAGTTACAAATGTTATATACCTGCACTATCAATTGCAGTTAAAAATGAGAAACACATTTACACTAATACAAAATAGCCAAACCAATAACCCAACAAGTATAGGCCCAATGTAATGATAATATGCTTGTTCAAAACTCTTAGAGATACACACATATCACTATCCAGAATCCATGGATGGCAGGCTTTTGAGTGTCCTTGCAAAGAAAGGTGGCTATATTGGTCACTGATTTGTTTTTGTTTTGTTTTTGAATGTCAGAAATGTATATTTGTGAATGTTGAGATGTTATATTGGTTTTACTGGTAAAAATAAATAATTGAAATGGGTATATATTTGTTTTTTGTTAAGTTGCCTAATAATTATGCACAGTAATAGTCACCTGCACACACAGATATCCCCCTAAAATAGCTATAACTAAAAACAAACTAAAAACTACTTCCAAAACTATTCAGCTTTGATATTAATGAGTTTTTTTTGGTTCATTGAGAACATGGTTGTTGTTCAATAATAAAATGAATCCTCAAAAATACAACTTGCCTAATAATTCTGCACTCCCTGTATAGTCATCCATTTTTGAGATGTATTGCTAATTGGCAGCATTTTTTCACTATCAGTTTGGTGAAAAATAGTCCTTTATGTAACCTGTGCCAGTCCTGCTAATGACTTAATAAACCCAGCAGAACATTTTTCAGTTAGTTACAGAGTGTCCCAAATAGTGTTTTTGTCCCACAGTGGTTTTGTGCATGGGGAAAATACATTGAAATTATTACCTATTGTCATATTATGACATTAGGAAGAAACGTTACCAAACAGTTACAAATGTTATATACCTGCACTATCAATTGCAGTTAAAAATGAGAAACACATTTACACTAATACAAAATAGCCAAACCAATAACCCAACAAGTATAGGCCCAATGTAATGATAATATGCTTGTTCAAAACTCTTAGAGATACACACATATCACTATGGTTCTGGAGCACAAGTTAATTGCACACATACCACCTATTACCATCACTAATGTAATCAATCAGCTTACATGTCTTTAACCTATGATGTAATTACTAAAACCACAAATCACCATTTTGTTTGTCACCAATCCTGGTTATTTAGTTTTTGGGATCAGGAGAATGACAAGGTAAATTAACAATTCCAAGTTGTTTTCAGGTGTTAACTATTTAGTGCCTGAGTAGTATTAACTGCAGAGGAATTTTGTTATTATGATCACTGGAAAAACACATCTACAATTTCAGCAAATGTTCAGACATTATTGTCTGCCTAAAACAAGTGGAAGATTGTGATTACTGCTACGTCTGAATAAAGTTTGATGTTGGTATATGGCTGATGTGGGTACATCCCATGGCTCTGAAGTATGATGTAGGAGTTTCAGAGAAGGACACCTAGCAACCCAATTTGTCAGCTGTAGCTACATAATGCCCGTTTTTGTTTTATTGCACATTCTATGTGAATCATAAAACTTTAACTTTGACTTCCATGCGCCTTTAAGCTCAAAGTACCTAGTGAAAATGTATATAAATTTATGATTTAAATAGGAGGACAAAGATCAGCTAATTTGGACAAAAAGTTGGAATGAACACAATACTATGGAAAAGTAAACCGCCACTGTAGAACATATGCATAGTCAGAACCCTGCAGTGCAGGGCAAGTTTCAAAATTATTTTAAAGTGTTTTTGCACACTACAGAGTATTTATTTTTAGGCTCAGCAGGATACAATTTCTGTCTATCATTTAGAATAAAGTGACAAGTCATATTCACTTTATTTAGCACTAACCTAATACACACTGAAATAACACTAGTTTTTCATACCTATATCAAAACCAGCAACAACTACAGATTTAAGAGCAAGACATCAATGAACATTAAATTTACTTCCTCTAGGATTTTGCTTTTAATTTTAGGATGTTTTGCTTTTTGTTTATACAGTTTATTATGTGTGCTTGGCACAATAAATGGACGGATTATAGCTTTCATTAAAAAAATGACTGTTTTGCTCTACAGTATTTAAACTTTATTAAGCTTTTCTATGAAAATGCATACTTTTTAGAGCAAAAAATGTTTGCTTGACTAGAATATACTACTCTATGTATACATAAGACTATCAATGGGCACCAACTAGTAAATTCATATAAAACTGTACAAGGGGCTCTAGGAATGAAACTAGCCCATATACTATTGTATGTGTTACTGAGAAATGTATTGGCTTTATATAAGGTTGGGACTTGGGACTGTTTACTGATCCACTAGTCCCACTCCCAGACAAGTAAAAAATTGCAGCAGATGAGTAAATATGTGGCTTTTTCCCTATCTATAACAATGAGTGGACTAGTAGTTTTTTACTATGGGCTAGTAACTTTTCTTCCCTGACTAGTAAACTAAAATAATATGTTTTTATCCCTGTGATTATATTCTTAACCTCTCCACCACCTCTGAGGACTGATTTGTCTGGCATGATTGACAATCCCTTCTCCCCAGAAAATCCCTGTTAAGCAGAGGAAGGGTTTGCACAAGCATTCACTTAGCGCAATCATAAATGCAAAAAGTGGATGTCTGGGAACTTTGTGTGCCATGAGCTTAATAAATGTCCTACATAATGTGTGTGTGTTTTTCTATGAATTTGTGCGTGTGTGTCTGTATGTATTTGTGAGTTTGTGTGTATTTGTGTGTGTATATGAGTCTGTGTATGTATTTGTGAGTGTGTATGTATTTGTGAGTGTGTGTATTTGTGTGTTTGTCTCTGAGTGTGCGTGAGAGTGAACTGGTCACAAACTATCCAAACACTCTGGATAGAGCCTTGGAGGTCAATTTACCAAATGCTGGGCGGACATGATAAAAAAATACATAAGATACATTCACTGGCCAGATTTTAGTTTTGGCCAATAGGAGGAGGATATAAATGCTTGCATTGTATTTGTGTTTAGCTTATGCATGCACATATTCTTTTACTCATAAAAGCTTGTAATTAATTATTTGAATGGGCATTAAGAACTTGGGCATCACTTTTTATATATATTTTCTTACTGAGGCGCTAAGTAAACATAAAATACAAATAACATCAAAAAAAGTTAGATGCAAAGGTTCCACAATTACATTTTACAACATTCAATATTATACCATAGTCTTCATTATCAGTGAAAAGGTTGAATGCAAGAGTTACACGGAAATAATATTGCAACATTCAATATCATGCTATATCGCTGACATAGTTGTAAAAAAAATATTTTTATTGAGGCATTAGGAAATCATAAAATACGAATAACACCATGAAAAGTTAGATGTAAGGGTTACACAAGTCATACTCTGACATATTTATAAAACAACAAGCAACTGTGTTTTACCTAAGCCTCGCTTTAAAACTTAAAAGTATTGTAGTATATAAAGCAAAGTTCCCCTACAACACACACTGGTGGACCAGCAAATTTCACAATTATACTAATCTGTTGGGAAATACTAATATAAGGAGCAATTATGCTATGATACATTAAATCTACGCATTGTTATAAATTATACAACTAAGCTCCACTGTGCAACTAAGAAATATTGTAACATATAGCAAATAAGTCCTCAACATCAATGAGAGGCCATTCCTGGACGTGCAAGCTTCCAAATGATCAAAAAAGCTAGAGAGAATAGCTAACATAAAGAACAGATAGGTCGTCACTACATATTTAAACTACAAATAATGCCCTCACAATTTTGATAGCTTGTGGTGCTAGCACTGCTACTCTAAGGGCTAAACCTCAGCAGATAACTTGTATTAAGACATAAATACTCATAACAACTTGACTGAGTTAATGGGCACAAATATCTAGAAACAAAAAGAAAAATGAGTCAAATTACATGACTAGTTATCGCCATTATACCTATCAAGCATGTAAACTTTGATTTCACTTCAAGGTATCTGAGGAAGCCTCAGATATGTGCATGGGTAAAACATTTGGTTTGGCCGAATCTTTCGGAATATTTAGTTTTCTGAATATTCGGCTGCTGTGCTATTCTGTATTTTGATTTTGGTTCAAACGAATACTGTATGTTCATGGAAAATCTATACTTATTTTCGTCAAATTAATGTAAATGTTCCTTTGCTACAGGTGAAAAGGGTTACCTGTAGCAATATATGCTTACCTCTAGCATGATAGAAGGTCACACTATTCCCGACCCTTCTTCACAGAAGCTGGAGCTTGCTAAAGGGAGGCTTTAGTCTGGAGGATTCCAGGGCCTGTGCAAAAGGACCTTTGTCTTTACTGCAGGCCCTGGCATCCGCCGCGCTAAGCCTCCAATTAGCGCGCCCTGGCTCTCTATGAAAAAGGGTTTGGATTGGCGTGGCTCTTCAGTACACTAGAGGTAAGTATTTTTAACGCCTAATATAATTTAAAGGAAAGAAAGAATACTGACAAATTCTGTCAGTATGTCTTCTTTTTTTCTTTAATTTTTTGTGATGCATTCTTTCGGATATTTGTTTATATATATATATATATATATATATATATATATATATATATATATATATATATATGTTTTTTTAAGCTAATTTGCATTTGTAACAGAAGAAATGCATATGTCTAGCTTCATACATTAGGTTATCATATATTTTTCGGCATCACTTTTCACCATCACAGAGAAGCCACAGTGCATGTGATTAAAAATGTGTGTATTAGCTTATCATAGAGTGTACAGAAATTAAAAAAACAATGTTTGAAAGTAAAACACCCACAATCAAAAAATCCTTCTGCCAGAATGATAAATTCCCCAAGTAAACTGAACAAGCAAGAAGCTGTCATAAGAAATATAACTTAGTCGCACATTCTTGCAATTTGTGTTCTCTATAATACATACTGTAGGAAACTCTTTAATTAGACGTCCAAAGTATTATTACCCAGTACTTGTACTTTTTCACAAGATACATGGGGGCCTATTTATCAAGCCGTCAACCACAAATACACTGGAATTCTGCAGCGTAATTGTGGCGAGCTTGATTCCCCTTAGTTATCAAACCCTACAGACCAGCAAAAGTAGAATTTTGTGACGTAACATACGATCCGCCGGTTTCAGTCCGACACAGATCGATGCTTACGTCACTACAGATGTTCTGAATGCAAATTCTGCACTATCTGACTACTTTTGCTAGTTATCAAATAACTACCAGGTACGCTCGCAACTATTCTGGGCTAGCGTACCTGCTTTTCAATCCGCCACCCTGAATGCGGCGGATGCCATAGGTATCAATAGGAGTCTGAAAGCAGCGAAAGCTCATGTTCGCTGCTGCCCGATATCCCATTGATTCCTATGGGAGAATGAAAGTTATGTTTACACCTAACACCCTAACATGTACCCCGAGTCTAAACACCCCTAATCTGCTGCCCCGACACCGCCGCCACCTAAATAAAAGTTATTAACCCCTAATCTGCCACCCCAACACCGCCGCCACCTACATAAAGTTATTAACCCCTATCCCGCCGCTCCCGGACCCCACCGCAACTAAATAAAGTTATTAACCCCTAAACCTAACAACCCACTAACTTTATATTAAATATTAACTCCTCCCTATCTTATAATAAATTTAAACTTACCTTTAAAATGAAATTTAACTATATTAAACTATTAATTAACCTACGCTATTATAATAAAATTACATTAAACTATATTAAATTACTAATTAATCTATACTAACTTTTATACTAAAATTACATTAAACTACAAATTAAATCAACTATATTATATATTTAAACACTGAACCCTACTCAAATAATTTAAATCTACACTAAAAAATTACTAAGTTAACAAAAAACAACAACTAAGTTACAAAAAATAACAAACACTAAGTTATAAAAAATAAAAAAGAAATTATCAAAGATTTAAACTAATTACACCTAATCTAAGGGCCCTATGAAAATAAAAAAGCCCCCCCCCAAAAAAAAAAAAAAAAACCCCTAACCTACAATAAACTACAAATAGCCCTTAAAAGCCTTTTGCAGGGCATTGCCCCAAATAAATCAGCTCTTTTACCTGTAAATAAAAAATACAAACAACCCCCCAACGGTAAAACCCACCACCCACACAACCAAAGAAACTAACTTAAAAAACCTAAGCTCCCCATTGCCCTGATAGAATTCTATCAGCCATTCGGAATTAAGGTTGAAAAAAATCCTATTGGCTGTTGCAATCAGCCAATAGGATTGAGCTCGCATTCTATTGGCTGATTGGATCAATAGGATGAAAGCTCTATTGGCTGATTGGATCAATAGGATGAAAGCTCAATCCTATTGGCTGATTGCAACAGCCAATAGGATTTTTTCAACCTTAATTCCGATTGGCTGATAGAATTCTATCAGCCAATCGGAATCTAAGGGACGCCATCTTGGATGGCGCAATTTAAAAGAACCTTCATTCGGGAAGAAGACGTCGTAAGAAGAGGATGCTCCGCGTTGGATGTCTTGAAGATGGAGCCGCTCCGCGCCAGATGGATGAAGATAGAAGATGCCGTCTGGGTGAAGACTTTTGAGGGCTTCGATGAGGACTTCGGCCGCTTGGATGAAGACTTCTGCCAGCTTCTTGGAGGATGGATGTCGGATCTTCAAAACTGTAAGTCGATCTTCAGGGGTTAGTGCTAGGATTTTTTAAGGGTATATTGGGTGGGTTTTAGTTTTAGATTAGGGTTTTGGCTGCAAAAGAGCTAAATGCCCTTTTAAGGGCAATGCCCATCCAAATGCCCTTTTCAGGGCAATGGGGAGCTTAAGTTTTTTAAGTTAGTTTTTTATTTGGGTGGTTGGTTGTGTGGGTGGTGGGTTTTACTGTTGGGGGGGTTGTTTGTATTTTTTATTTACAGGTAAAAGAGCTGATTTCTTTGGGGCAATGCCCCGCAAAAGGCACTTTTAAGGGCTATTTGTAGTTTATTGTAGGTTAGGGTTTTTTTTTTTTAATTTTGGAGGGCTTTTTATTTTCATAGGGCTCTTAGATTAGGTGTAATTAGTTTAAATCTTTGATAATTTATTTTTTATTTTTTATAACTTAGTGTTTATTTTTTTTGTAACTTAGTGTTTGTTATTTTTTGTAACTTAGTTGTTTTTTTTTGGTAACTTAGTAATTTTTTAGTGTAGATTTAAATTATTTGAGTAGGGTTAGGTGTTTAAATATATAATATAGTTAATTTAATTTGTAGTTTAATGTAATTTTAGTACAAAAGTTAGTATGGATTAATTATTAATTTAATATAGTTTAAGTTAATTTTAGTATAAAAGTTAGTTTAGATTAATTATTAGTTTAATATAGTTTAATGTAATTTTAGTCTAATAGTTAGGGTATGTTAATTAATAGTTTTATATAGTTTAATTTAAATATAAAGGTAAGTTTAAATTTATTATAAGATAGGGATGAGTTAATATTTAATATAAGGTTAGCGGGTTGTTAGGTTTAGGGGTTAATAGTTTAATTTAGTTTATGGTGATGTGGGGGGCTGGTGGTTTAGGGGTTAATAACTTTATTTAGTTGCGGTGGGCTCCGGGAGCGGCAGGATAGGGGTTAATAACTTTATGTAGGTGGCGGCGGTGTAGGGGGCGGCAGATTAGGGGTTAATAACATAATGTAGGTGGCGGCAGATTAGGGGGTTAATAGCATAATGTAGGTGGCGGTTGGCTCCGGGAGCGGAGGAATAGAATAGGGGTTAATAACTTTATTATAGTGGCGATGGGCTCCGGGAGCGGCGGTATAGGGGTTAAACAGTTTAGTATAGTGGCAGTGTTTAGTGACAGGGTACAAATAAAATTGGGAGAAAGACTAATAGCAGCGAGATCGATGACTGTTAGCTAACAACATTCCGCTGCTCATCGCCCCATACTTGGTGCGCGGCTTTTTGAATGTATTCAGGTCCGCGGCAGCGATGTTAGGCAATGTCAGACGAGCGTATTGGTGCCGGCGAATGCAGCATAGTTGACGGGTTGATAAATAGGCCCCATGGAGTTTATTTTATATAAATAATGGAAAAAGGGAACAGGGATGTAGAAATTTATATGGATCATAATTTTAGGCATACTGTTCAATCCAAAAGAGGGAAAAAGACTATTTGTCTGCTTCAGTGTGCCCTTGGCAAAAATACTATGAATATTTTTGTGTAATATATAATAATATATGCTAAATTTGTGAATTTAAAGCAGACACAATCAGGTAGAATACAAGTTTTGCGCTGTAGAGGATATTTAACGAACGCAGCAAAAGTTGCGTTATTTCACCCTGCATAGCGCTGCCATTACGAGTTCTGAAAAAGTCGGCTTGTGTGTGCGATATGGTTGCGTTGAGCTCCATACCGCACGAAATACAAATGCGGCTTTCACGTGCTCGTCCACGCTTTCCCCATAGACATCAATAGGGAGAGAGTGTTAGAAAAAATCTAACACCTGCGATCGCGGAGTGAAAAGCTCCGTAACGCACCCCCGTTGATGTCTATGGGGAAAAAAATGTAAACCTAACACCCTAACATAAACCCCAAGTCAAAACACCCCTAATCTGCTGCCCCCGACACCTACATAATGTTATTAACCCCTAATCTGCTGCTCCCAATATCGCCGCCATCCTATTAACTCCTAATCTGCCGCTCCCGATATCGCCGCCACCAGGGCCGGCTCAAGACATTGTGCTGCCTAGGTCCGAGAATGAAATTATGCCCCCCCCCCATAGTAAAATTTCTGACTAATATATCAACACACTAGCCTGGCCACCCCCTTACTAATGCAACCAATGCTTATGCACAATTGTGCAATAAATAGGAAGGAAGTTAGAGTTATGTCCCTGTCCCACCTTGAATGTCACCCTTGACTGATTCTGTGTCTTTGTGCTGTAAACAGAAGAGGACTGGCAACCATTGGCTCAGGGGACATGTATAACCCAATGGTACAGATATGCCACTTTCAAAACATTTTTATTCAATATTAGAAAAACAAAAACTAAGAAAAAAACACACAGGAAGGAAATGTATAGGAAATAAAAAAGGCAGGGCAGTCTAAAATTACATTTCCTATTAGCCCAAAGACTCCAAACAAAAACCATGGCCACCCTACACATGCTCTTTGCATGCACATTGCCACACCAGAAATCATAATCAAAAGACATGGCTACTGCATCCTTTATGCCATTCAATTGATCCAGCTGACAAGAATAGGGTGTAGTAGGGACTTTCAAGTTATAGGCATGGTGGAAATTTCCACTAGTCCCATGTTTATAAAAATAATTTGCAAACAGGAGATAAATTGCACTGTCTCCTCTGTGTGTGTAATTGTAATATAATATTATATATACACAGATATACTCATAAACACACAAATATATACACTGATACACACATACTCATACATACACACACACATATACTCATGAACACACAGATAACACTGATACACATACACATACTCATACACACAGATATACACTGATAAACACACTGATACACACACATACTCATATACACACATATTTTATGAACACAGAGATAACACTGATACACATATACATACTCATACACACACATACTCATAAACACACAGATATACACTGATACACACACACACTGATACACACACTGATGCACAAATACACACTTATACAGACATACACACTGATACAGACATACACACTGAAACACACTGATACTGACATACACACTGATACAGACATACACACTGATACAGACATACACACTGATACAGACATACACACTGATACAGACATATACACTGATACAGAGATACACACTGAAACACACTGATACAGACATACGCACTGATACAGACATATGCACTGATATAGACATACGCACTGATACAGACATACGCACTGATACAGACATACGCACTGATACAGACATACGCACTGATACAGACATACGCACTGATACAGACATACGCACTGATACAGACATACGCACTGATACAGACATACACACTGAAACACACTGATACAGACATACACACTGATACAGACATACACACTGATACAGACATACACACTGATACACAAATACACACTGATACAGACATACACACTGATACACAGATATACACATAGTGATAGACATACACACTGATACACACATTGACACACACATACACACTGATACAGACATACACACTGATACACACACTAATACACACATACACACTGATACAGACACACACACTGATACAGACATACACACTGATACAGACATATACACTGATACACACACTGATACAGACATACACACTGATACACACACTGATACAGACACTGATACAGACATACACACTGATACGCACACTGATACAGACATACACACTGATACAGACATACACACTGATACAGGCATACACACTGATACACACACAGATACACATATACACACTGATACACACATACACATATACTCATGAACACACAGATAACACTGATACACAAAGTCATAAACACACAGATATACACAGAACAATTTACAAAATGCAGATAATAATCTATTGTAAGAGGCAATGTGACTGCACTAACATACTATAAAGAGCAGTTGATATAACACAAGTTTGCAAACCAGCTCCATGTTAGACATATTCAAAAACTTATATTTAATTATATTTGTTTGCCAGATAAAAAATACCTTATATAAAGGTGTCACTGATTGTGAATTTCAGAATTTAGGCATAAATTGAATATTACCGTGCACACTAAATATTTGCCTGAGAGCCAGCCATCCTACCTTCTTTTTGCTACTGCTGCTGCAAGGGACAAGTCTGAGTCTTTCACAGGGAGGGGAGGGGCTAAGCGTGGAGCTAAACAATCATGGTGCCATATCTGCTATAATAAAACTCAGTTGCCAGAGCACCACCCCTTCCTCTAGCTCAACCTAGCTGTGACTTACTATAATAAAAAACAGACACCACACCAGAGGAGTAAAGGGAAGGGGGGTTGATGTAATAAATGTGTCACAAACTCAGAGAACAAACAGTAAAACAACTGCAGCGTTCTACAGAAGTCAGGAGTGGACAGGAGCGGTCTGCCTAGTTCCCAAAATAACTAACTCATGCACTGAAATGCCGCCCCCTGTTTAGTGCCGCCTGGGTCCGTTGGACCGGCCCTGGCCGCCACTATACTAAAGTTATTAACCCCTATTCCCCCGCACCCTAACATCGCCCACACTTTAATAAAGATATTAACCCCTATTCCGCCACTTCCTGACATCGCCACCACTAAATAAAGATATTAACCCCTAAACCTCTGGCCCCACATCACTACCACTAAATAAACCTATTAACCCCTAAACCGCCAGCCCCCCACATTGCAACAACATAAATTAAACTATTACCCCTAAACCTAACCCTAACCGTAACCCTAACCCTAAACCTAACACCCCCTAACTTTAACATAATTAAAATAGAGCTAAATTAAAGTTACAATTATTAACTAAATAATACCTATTTAAAACTAAATACATGCTTACCTGTAAAATAAAACCTAAGCTATCTACAATATAACTAATAGTTTTATTGTAGCTAGCTTAGATTTTATTTTTATTACACAGTCAAGTTTGTATTTATTTTAACTAGGTAGACGCGTTAGTAAATAGTTATTAACTATTTACTAACCACCTAGTTAAAATAAATACAAACTTACCTGTGAAATAAAACCAAAGCAGCCTTACACTAAAACCTACCATTACAAAAAATAAAAACACTAAAATGACAAAAAATAAAAACACTAAAATGACAAAAAATAAAAAAACTACCATTACAAAAAATAACAAACGAAATAATCCAAAACAATAAAAAATATTCCTATTTTAATACCCTGCTTAAAAAACCCCACCCAAAATAAAAAAAAACACTAATCTATAATAAACTACCAAATTTTGTAGGCCCTTAAAAGGGCCTTTTTGTAGGGCATTGCCCCAAAGAAATCAGCTCTTTTTCTACAAACCCCCCCCCAAACACCCCTTAACAGTATACAAACTCCCACCCCCCAAACCCACAAAAAATAAAGTAAAACCTAATCTACCCATTGCCCTGAAAAGGGCATTTGTATGGGCATTGCCCTTAAAAGGGCATTCAGCTCTTTTAAGAAATGGCCAAACCCTAAACTAAAACAAAACACCCCCAAAAAAAACAAAAAAACATTACACAAAATAACAAACAAATTATCCAAAATAATAAAAATACACCTCAAGATAAAATAACCCTAATCTATAATAAACTACCAATAGCCCTTAAAAAACCATTTGTAGGGCATTGCCCTAAAGAAATCAGCTCTTTTTCTAAAAATAAAAACAAACACCCCTAACATTACAAACCCCCACCCCCCAAACCCACAAAATAAAAAACCTAACTAAAAAACCTAATCTACCCATTGCCCTGAAAAGAGCATTTGTATGGGCATTGCCCCTCTTTAGGTACTCACAGCTGCTGAAGTCCCACTTGAACGATTTTCATCCCGGCAGCTCCATCTTCATCCAGGTGGCTCCATCTCGGGACCGGCATCTTCTTCATTCCTGCGAAGGCGGAACAGTCAATGGGCGGAGGCGGAGGTCCAGGCGAAGGTCCAAGGCAGAGGTCAAGGCAGTGGTCCAAGGCGGAGGTCCATCGATCCAACGTGGAGGTCCTCTTAATGCGATCAGACAATAGGAATGAGAGCTGCGTAAATCCTATTGGCTTATTTGAACAGCCAATAGGATTTTAGCCGCCCTAATTCCTATTATCTGATTTAAAATTTTCAGTCAATAGGAATGCAATAGTACCCCCAGTATAAAAGGGGTAACTTGCATTTCAATCCTCAGTGTGCAACGGACGATCGCATGAAGTGGACCTCCACGTCAGATCGATGGACCTCCGCCTTGGACCTTCACCTGGACCTCCATCTTGGACCTTTGCTTGGGCCTCCGCCTCCTCGCATCGACCGTTCCGCCTCCGCAGGGATGAAAAAGGTGCCGGTCCTACAATGGATGAATATGGAGCCGCCGGGATGAAGATCGTTCAAGCAGGACTTCAGCAACTGTGAGTAGTTAAAGAGGGGTTAGGGTTAGGTTTTTTAAAGGTTTTTTTGTGTGTTTTTTCTTTTTTAGATTAGGGGTTGGGCATTTCTTAAAAGAGCTGAATGACCTTTTAAGGTCAGGAAAAAGAGCTGAATGCCCTTTTAAGGGCAATGCCCAGACAAATGCCCTTTTCAGGGCAATGGGTAGATTAGGTTTTTTTTTAGTTAGGTTTTTTTTATTTTGGGGGGTTGGTTGGGTGGTGGATTTTACTGTTGGGGGGGTCTGTATTTTTTTTCAGGGAAAAGAGCTGATTTCTTTAGGACAATGCCCTACAAAAGGCCTAGGGCTATTAGATTAGGTGTATTTTTTTATTTTGGATAATTTCTTTTGTTATTTTTCGTAATTTAGTGTTTGTTATTTTTTGTAGTTTAGTATTTTTTATCTTTTGTAATTGTAGATTTAATTTTTTTAGTAGGGTTAGTTTTTTTTTTTGTAATTTAGTTTATTTAATTTGTAATTTAGTTTATTTAATTTGTAATTAGTTTAATTGTAGTCTAATAGTTATGTTAGTTTAATTTATAGTTTAAATTTAGTTTTTTTTTAATTTCACAGGTAGGTTTTTATTTATTTTAAGATAAGGATCTTGTAATTTTAATTTAGTTTTTGCCGATGTGGGGGGCTGGCTTTTTAGGGGTTAATAAGTTTATTTAGTGATGTGGAAGGCCAGAGGATTAAGGGGTTAATAACTTTATTTAGTGGTGGCGATGTCGGGGAACGGCGGAATAGGGGTTAATATATCTATTATAGTATGGGCGATGTTGGGGTGTTGGGGAATAGGGGTTAATAACTTTAGTATAGTGGTGACGATGTCTGGGAGCGGCGGAATAGGGATTAATACATTTTATTAGTGGCAGCGATGTCGGGAGCGGCAGATTAGGGGTTAATAACTTTAATATAGTGTTTGCAATGCGGGAGGGCCTCGGTTTAGGGGTTAATAGGTAGTTTATGGGTGTTAGTGTACTTTGTAACTCTTTAGTTATGAGTTTTATGTAACGGTTTTGTTGCATAAAACTCATAACTACTGCTCTCAGATGGAGGAGGAGGCTAAGAGCACCACAGCAAAACCTGTTAAATACCACTCCCCCTACCCACAATCCCCAGTCATTCTCTTTGCTTGTATCAGTTGCAAGGAGGGGTAAAGTTAGGTGTCTGATTCTTCAATCAAGAGTTTGTTATTTCTTAAGCAGAACAAGTTTGCTCTGGTTTTCTTTGGGGTTTAGCCGTCGTCCATGTCAGTCTATTCAGTAGAGCAAGTGGTGGCTTTTAAGCATTTGGGAACTTGTGGGGTATAATCCCCACTGGGCCTCCCAAGTAATTTCATGCTGCCCTTGGTTGAAAGTTTGAGTAAGTTTACTCAGCCTTTTCTTTTATCCACAGGTCCATGCGAGGTAGGAAGCCCCTCTCATACCATGTGGGCTGTCCTGCTGCCGGACAGATTTTTGAGGTAAGTGCCTATTTTTTTCCCTATTTTGATATAGGAGAATTTGGCACTTTGGCAGTTAATTCTGTCTAAATATTCAGCCTTCTAGGTTAACGGTTTATTGTATGGCAGTTTTGCAGGCACTGGGGATGTTTGATTCAGTTTATTATGTTTTCACTTTGGTGTACATGTTTTTTGTTTGTGTATTAATGGCTACCGGGATGTTTGTTAGGCCACACCCACAATAGGCGGGCTTATCTGAGATAGCAAGGGCATTTTTGGCGCACTTTTACCTGTTTCCTGTTGTTCCTGGATGTTGCTGCTCTGTTGCATAGCTCCTCAGAGGTGGTTCAGCATTCTCTCCAGTGCGGCTGTATGGGGGTCCGGATCATTTTCTGACTTTGCTTCTGGCAGCAAGGAGGTCAGGTAAGCATCTCAGTAGAGCTTGCTGAGGTGTGGAGGTTGCCTGTTGTTTTTTTGTGTGGCTGTTGCTCTGTTTATATTTAAGTTTCTGTCTGAATTTCATTGACTATAACGTTTGTGACTCTTTTTGCATTCATTTTGTGAAAAATTGTTGCTGCAAGAATTATTGTGCAGTTTATTTAAGGATTTTCTAGTTTGTTTTTTTAAAAATCTGTTTAAAATTTAAAGGGACAGTAATGTTTTTTTGTTTCATTAAAATTCTGATTTGAACTTAGAATTTTTTATTGATTAAGGTTTTTTTCCTTTGGAATAAGATGGACCAAGAGGCCCTGAAAGTTGTTGCTTGTTTTCTATGTTTAAATACTAATGTTGAGCCCCTATCCATTTTTGTTCCTCTTGTATTGAGAGAACATTACATTACAAGGATAGACTTTTTGATTCTGAGCCTTCATTGTCTAGGGCGGATGTTGTTCAGGAGTCTCCTGTTCTGGCTAATCCACAGCTTTCTCCTCATACGTCCCAATCTTCTGCAGTGCCCTGTGTTTTGTCTCAGGTTGGTTTTTCCTTGCAGGATATAGCTACCCATATATCCTCGGCAGTATCTGAGGCTTTGTCTGCTTTTCCTATGTTACAGGGGAAGAGCAAGAGGAAGTATAAGGTTTCTGATTCTGTTGCAATTGTGTCTAGTGTTTCTTCTCTTAAGTCTGAGGAGGAAGATACTTCAGTAGCATCTGAGGGTGAGATCTCGGATTCTGATAGTGTAAACCCTTCTTCTGAACCTGAGGTTGTTTCCTTTAGGTTTAAGCTGTAGCACCTCCATTTGTTACTCAAGGATGTTTTGGCTACCTTGGATGACTGAGGCATCAGTCATGATTATTCCTAAGAAATCTAGTAAACTTAATAAGTATTTTGATATCCCTTCCTTGGTGGAAGTTTTTCCTAAACCAGATCGTGTTTCAGATATTGCACGAGAATGGGAGAAGCCTTTTTCCCCTTTTCCAATTTTAAGGAAGATGTTTCCTATTGCTGATTCTATTAAGGAATCTTGGCAGATGGTTTCTAAGGTGGAGGGAGCAGTTTCCACTCTGACCAAGTGGTCCACTATTCCTATTGAAGACAGCTGTTCCTTTAAAGATCCTATGGATAAGAAGTTGGAAGCTTTGCTTAAAAAGATTTATGTACACCAGGGGTATCAATGGCAACTGGCTGCATGTATTGCTATGGTAACTAGAGTGGTGGCATATTGGTTTGATGCATTGTCTGATTCTATTCAGCAAGATACTCCTCTTGAAGAAATTCAAGATGGAATCAAGGCTTTGAAGTTGGCTAATTCCTTTATTGCAGATGCTTCTCTACAGGTCATCAAGTTGGGAGCTAAAATTTCTGGTTTTGCCATTTTAGCTCACAGAGCTTTATGGTTAAAATCCTAGTCTGTGGATGTGTCTAAGCTTTTGTTTATTCCTTACAAGGGTAAGACCTTGTTTAGGCCAGGTTTGGCTGAGATTATTTCTGATATTATGGGAGGGATGGGGCAATCTCTTCCTCAGGATAAAATAAATATACAGAAGGGTTGGCAGAGTAATTTTTGTTCCTTTCGTAACTTCTCTGGTAAATCTTCCTATTATTCCTCCAAGCAGGAACAGTCCAAGCCATCTTGGAAGTCAAATCAGTCTTGAGATAAGGGGAAGCAGTCCAGGAAGCCTGTCAAAATCAGCATGAAGGGTCTGCCCCCAATCTGGGAATGGATCTTGTGGGGGGAAGACTCTTTCTTTGCTCAAGCTTGGGTTCGAGATGTTCAGGATCCCTGGGTGGTAGATATTGTGTCCCAGGGTTACAAACTGGAGTTCAAGAATTTTCCTCCCAGAGGCAGGTTTCTTCTCTCCAGGTTATCTGTAAACCAGAAAAAAGGAGAGGCGTTCTTACGTTGTGTTCAGAATCCTTCCGACATAGGAGTGATAGTTCCTGTTCTGGTTCAGGAACAGGGTCTAGGTTTTTATTCCAATGTCTTCATTGTTCCCAAATAGGAGGGAACTTTCAGACCTATTTTAGATCTCAAGAGTGTAAACAAGTTTCTCAGGGTTCCGTCTTTCAAGATGGAAACTATTTGTTCCATTCTTCCTTTGGTTCAGGAAGGTGCATATTCCCATTCACAGGGATCATCACAGGTTCCTAAGATTTACATTTCTAGACAAACATTTTCAGTTTGTAGCTCTTCCTTTTGGTCTGGCAACATCTCCCAGAATTTTTTCAAAGGTCCTGGGAGCATTGTTAACGGTGCTTTGATTGAAGGGTGTTGCAGTGGCTCCTTATCTGGACGACATTCTAGTTCAGGCTTCATCTTTTCAACTAGCAAACTCCCACACAGAGTAGTTGTTGTCTTTTCTGCGCTCCACGGTTGGAAGGTGAATTTAGGAAAAAGTTCCTTAATTCCGGCTACAAGAGTGGTATTTTTAGGGACCATTATAGATTCTCTAGAGATGAAAATGTTTCTGACAGAAGCAAGAAAGTCAAAGATTTTCAATACATGTCTTGCTCTTAAGTCCCTTCCTCGGTCATTAGTGGCTCAGTGCATGGAGGTTATTGGTCTGTTGGTTTCAGTCATGGACATAATTCAATTTGCTTGGTTCCATCTCAGACCTCTGCAGTTATGCTTGCTCAGGCAGTGGAACTGGGATTATGCCAATCTATCTCTAAAAATTGTTTTAGATCAGATGTCCATAGATTCTCTTCCATGGTGGTTGTCTCAGGATCTTCTCTCTCAGGGAACTTGCTTTTGCAAACCTGCCTGGGTGATTGTAACCCCGGATGCCAGTTTGCTGGGCTGGGGTGTTGTCTGGGGTTCATTAAGGGTTCAGGGTCTATGGACTCGGGAGGAGTCGGTTCTTCCAATAAATGTTTTGGAACTGAGAGCAATTTTCAATGCTCTTCTAGCCTGGCCTCTGCTAGCTTCAACCCAGTTTATCAGGTTTCAGTCGGACAACATAACATCAGTGGCTTACATCAATCATCATGGAGGAACTCTGTGTTCCTTGGCCCTGACAGAGGTAGCCAAGATTATTTAGTGGTCAGAGATTCACAACTGTTGTCTGTCTGCTATCCATATTCCAGGGGTGGACAATTGGGAAGCAGATTTTATGAGCAGACAGACTTTTCATCCGGAGGAGTGGGAACTTCATCCAGAGGTATTTTCCAGCTTGATTCTCAATTGGTGGCAGCCAGAGTTGGATCTCATCTTGTCAGAATGCCAAGCTCCCGAGGTACGGGTCGAGGTCAAAGGATCCTCAGGCTATTCTGATAGATGCTCTGGCAGTTTCTTGGACTTTCAGTCTGGCCTATGTGTTCCCACCGTTTGCTCTTTTTCCTTGGGTCATTGCTCGGGTCAAACAAGAGAGGGCATCATTGATTCTCATTGCTCTGGCGTGGCCTCGCAGAATCTGGTTTGCAAATCTGGTGGAGATGTCTTCCCTTCCACCTTGGCGTCTTCCATTAAGGAAGGACCTGCTTCTGCAGGGTCCCTTCCTTCATCCAAATCTCGTTTCTCTGAAGCTGACTGCTTGGAGATTGAACGCTTGATTCTTTCTAAGTGTGTTTTTTTCTGAGTCAGTCATTGAGACTATGATTCAGGCTCGTAAGCCTGTGACTAGGAAGATTTATTATAAGATTTGGCGTAAATATTTGTATTGGTGTGAATCCAAAGGCTACTCGTGGAGTAGAGTTAGGATTCCTAGGATTTTGTCTTATCTCTAGGAGGGTTTGGAGAAAGGTTTATCTGCTAGTACCCTGAATTGTCAAATTTCTGCTTTATCTATTTTATTGCACAAGCGCCTGGCGGATGTGCCAGATGTTCATTCTTTTTGTCCGGCCTTGGATAGAATTTGGCCTGTGTTTAAGTCTACTCCTCCACTTTGGAGTCTTAATTTGGGTCTTAGAGTCCTTCAACAGACTCTGTGTGAACCTATGCATTCTTTGGATATTAAGATGTTATCTTGGAAGGTTTTGTTTCTGGAGGCTATTTCTTCAGTTCAAAGAGTTTCGGAGCTTTCAGCCTTACAGTACGAATCACCTTTTCTTATTTTTCACTCTGATAAGGTAGTTCTGCATATTGCCTTGGGTTTTCTTCCCAAGGTTGTTTCTGATAAGAATATTAATCAAGAGATTGTTGTTCCTTCTTTGTGTCCTAATCCTACTTCTCATAAGGAGTGTTTGTTGCACAACCTGGATGTGGTTCATGCATTGAAATATTATTTGCAGGTGACTAAGGATTTTTTCCAGTCTTCTTCTTTATTTGTTGTCTTTTCTGGGAAGCGTAAGGGTAAAAAAGCTATGGCAACTTCTCTTTCTTGTTGGTTGAGAAGTGTTATGGCATATGAGACTGCTGGTCAGCAACCTCCTGAGAGAATCATGGCTCATTCCACGAGGGCTGTTTCATCTTCTTGGGCTTTCAAAAATGTAGCTTCTGTAGATCAGCTTTGCAAGGGTGCGATTTGGTCATCTTTGCATATTTTTTCTAAATTTTACAAATTTGATACTTTTGCTTCAGCAGAAGCTTTTTTTGGGAGAAAGGTTCTTCAAGCAGTGGTGCCTTCTGTTTAGGTTAACTGTCTTTTCCCTCCCTTATCATCGTTATCCTCTAGCTTAGGTATTGGTTCCCAACAGTAATTAAGATGATCCGTGGACTCACCATGTCATTAGAAAGGAAACATAATTTATTCTTACCTGATAAATGTATTTATTTCTTGACACAGTGAGTCCACGGCCCACCCTGTTTTTCACAGTTTGCTTTTCTATAAACTTCAGGCACCTCTGCACCTTAGATTACTTCCTTTCTCCTTTCCCTTTGGTCGAATTACTGTGGATTGTGGGTAGGGGGAGTGGTATTTAACAGCTTTTGCTGTGGTGCTCTTTGTCTCCTCCTGCTGGTCAGGAGTGATATTCCCAACAGTAATTAAGATTATTCGTGGACTCAGTGTCAAGAAAGAAATTTATCAGGTAAGAATAAATTAGTTTTTTTTTGAGTGCGGGACTGACATTGCATTACAGGCTAAAAGGTTCGCGTTACAGCTATACCAACAAGACTCCTCATGACTGCGTTGCTGTTTTAACGCTGAAATTACCATTTTTTCAGCATTAAAACATGAATGCACAACTCATAATCTACCAGAATAAGCAGCATTTTCTATAACGGGATTCTAGCTATTCACACACTAATAATCAGGAAATTATGAGTTTCTGAGTTTCTGACGTTGAAACAACTAATCTTGTTCACACTGACATTATTGCCAACACTAATTAAAAAAAAATTGCAATTTAACATTATAGAACTGCGAGTATTAACTGAAAAGCAATATTTTAAGAAACCTAATGCCGTTTCTAGATGTTGCAGTAGAAAATTTCTGTTTTCTTGCATTTCTATTAGTTCATATTTGCTGTAAAATATATCATATAGATGTCTAACCAATACATTTACATATGTAAATTTAGACCATGGGCTCCATTTATCAACCTGCATCTGCATCAAGGCATCACATGAGCAAGCCTGCAGCCAATAGTGAAGAAATAGCAGTCATCCGACCAAGACTGGATTGACCTACCAGGAAACCAGGAGATTTTTAAATGGTGTTGTAGGGTATTTCCAGTGTGTTTTGCCCGTGTGCAACATAACTGTTTCATTTCAAAATGTCTTGGAATACTGACAAATGAGTAAAAAAAGGCTAATTCAGGGCTTTATCAGGTGCCACTGGTTGTTGATTTTAATAAGTGACAAATGGTTCCCAAAAACTTTCAAAGACTTTAATAAAAATGGATTGTGATCACTTTGAACTCAAAGAAGACTGTCCCATGTTATGCATGGCAGAAGAACATTCAATTCAATTCAATTCAAAAAGAGCTTATCAATGGCTAAAAACCCATCAATAAAAATAGCACGATAGATTGTAATTGATCTTACAATGGTAATTTCTGCATAGTTTCAGAAGTTACTTTTTAACTTCCAACATGAAGGGTGTTTCAACATTGTCAGTTTGTGATTCTGATTGTTTGAAAAGCAAGCTGGTTTTAAAAAAGCTTTCAAGACTTTCTTTTTATTTTATTTTTTACAAAACCTGCAACTATAGCCTATCACGTATACCAGTTTCTCTTTCTTTCCTTTGTTAAAACTTAGCTTTTTTTTTCGTGAGAGCATACTCAGGTATGAAGGAAGATCAATAAGTCCCAAATGCACTATGTTTTATATTGTTTTGAGTGTCCAGTTTGTTTTGAGTGTGCTGTAGAGTATCATGTCCACTCAACTTTGCTAAATGCCGACAGCACATGCCATCGGCATTTAAAGGAATACTAAACCCAAATTTTTTCTTTCGTGATTCGGATAGATCATGCAATTTTAAGCAACTTTCTAATTTACTCCTTTTATCAATTTTCTTCATTCTCTTTTTATCTTTATTTGAATAAGCAGGCATAAAAGCTTTAGAGCTGGCCCATTTTAGGTTCAGAACCTGGGTTGCACTTGCTGATTGGATGGCTAAATGTAGCCACCAATCAGCAAGCCCTAGGCAGGCTACTGAACCAAAATAGGCTGGCTCCAAAGCTTTCATTCCTGCTTTTTCAAATAAAGATACCAAGATAACAAAGAAAATTGCTAATAGGAGTAAATTAGAAAGTTGCATAAAATTGCATGATCAGTCTGAATCATGAAAGAAAATATTTGGGTTTACTATCCCTTTAACATTGCACAGGCATTTCTGGTGAAATGCTTGTGCAATGCCGTCCCCTGCTGACTGCCGCTAGCAGGGTCCGTCAATCATCACGTTCGTATTGGATCACAATGATTTCAGTCTGCCACCTAAAAGGTGGCAGAGAAGTTAAGGAGCAGCAGTCTTACGACAGCTGCTTCTTAACTTCAGTTTCAGGCAAACCTGAAACGATGGGGATCTGAAGCGGGATTCGCTGCTTAATAAATGGAGCCCTAAGTCCCATCTTAACTAACAGTTAATAAAAGTTGGTGTTGTGAGTTTTATCTGGGAATCATGCAAAGATGCGCCTCACTCAACTTGTCCAACAACAGTTGCCACTGAAGATACCAAAGAGAAAATATATGGTGACAAGTGACTGAAGACTAATACATAAAATACATTAAACATCTGATTGCACAGGGGTGTCATATGCACAGTAAAGGTGATTTTAGCTATACAAAGATTGTATGCACGATGGGTGCCCAAAATGCTGCATGCAGACTAGATGAGACAGCAGATGGTGAATTCACAAGAACATCTGGCAAGAATTTAAATGGACATGAACCCCAAAATGTTTCTTTCATGGTTCAGATAAATCATCCAATTTTAAATAACTTTCCAATTTACTTCTATTATCTAATTTGTTTCATTCTCTTGGTATCCTTTGATAAAGGAGCAATAGTGCACTCCTGGGAGCTAGCAGAAAGTCAATGACAAGAAGCATACATGTTCAGCCACCAATCAGCAGCTTCTGAGCCTACCTAGGTAAACATTTCAACAAAGGATACAAAGAGAACAAAACAAATTTGGTAAAATAAATAAAGTAGAAAGTTTTTTAACATTGTATGCTCTATCTGAATTATGTCCCTTAAATTAAATCATAATAATTTCTATAGGTGATTCTTCACTATGGATGTGTAGTGAATATAACACTTTGATGCTGAGACACATGATTTGAATAGATAACTTCACAACTTTCAACTTGTAACATCAAGATTACAAGTGGAGCACTAAATATCACTTGCATGCAAGCGATATTAGCGCTCCACTTTGTAATACCAGCGCACAATAATGCTCGCTGGTATTACAAATTAATCGCAAAGCGTACGCGAGCTCGCATTCGCATTGCTAGGAAGCATTGTGTTTACGAGAGTGCGCTCCTATGGGAGCCTCGTTCTGATGCCGACACAGATGGCATTAAAACCTCAAGCAGCGAAAAGAGGTATGTAGTGCAGCAATGGGCAGCATTTTTAAATATATATGTATATGAATAAGGCTATGATTACGGCACTCTAAGCCGAAACGCGTAAGCCCTGTGCTGGGCCTGCTCTGACACTACTCTGTAAGGTGCTTCCCAGTACCACTTTTAAATGCAACGAATAAAGTTTGGATGTTTTATTTTTATCATCTGAGGAGGGGATTGTCTTCTTTTCAATGCATATGAATATATACATACATATTTATGTATTAATATGTGTATATACTCGTATACTTATATATATTTGCATTGCAGTCTATGGGAATACACAGATCCCATAAACCACAATGTAAAGGCACTTTTTTGTACCGTTTCTTTTTCTAACACCCCACTCCCACCAACTTTAAAGCCCCAAAACTGCCTAGTGGAATTGAAAAACTACAATGCCCTCTATTTTAAGGGCATTTAGGTCACTTTTAGAAAATTAACCAGAGGTCGCAATAGCAATAATGGCTGGTTAATTAACAAGTTTGCCTATTTGTGGGAGCGCAATAATTTATCGCTTCACTCTAATCTAGCCCTAAATAGTTTGTCCCATCATAAGTATGGGGTATTTAGCCACTAAATGGTAGCAAAGGATATGCGGCCAAATTGAAAGGTGGGCATGGAAGCTAATTGGTTAAGTATTGATAATGAATGATTATGGTCATTTTTTAAGTAAACTAATTAATGGCATGTGCATTTATCAATTTAAAATAATTTTGCATCATTTTAAAATTAACATTTTTTTAATGACCAGATTATTGCAATAAAAAATTATAATGATTGAACAATGTTTAAACTGCATTGTTAAAGACGTGAAACTCAACATTGTATTTCTTTCTATAACTAAAAGCACTTTGTTTCCTTGGTAGCCTTTGTTGAAAACATTCTTAGATACGTTTAGAAGTAGCAATGCACTACTGAAACCTAGCTCCGATTAGGGATGGGCGAATGTGTTTATATTTAAATTTGAATGTTAGAACGAATGTTATTGTAGAAATTCGATTTACATAATAGAATGTTGATAAGAACGAATATTCTTAAAAATTCTATTATCGAATGTTATTTACAGTTTTTGAATGTGACATTCGAATATTACATTTATAAAACACAGTATTAGACTAGAAATACTATTTCGAATTTGAATGTGACATTCGAATTCGAATTTGGCATTCAAATTTGAATATTACATTTATTAAACACAGTTGTAGACTAGAAATACTATTTTGAATTTGAAAGTTACATTTGAATTTGAATGTCACATTCAAATATTACATTTCGAAATTGAATGAATACATAGATAAATAATTCTATTATTTGAACGAATATTTTCGAATTTTATTGAAAAATTCAAAAACGAAAATTCGAAAATAGAATGTTAGAATGTTATATAAACATTCGAAATTCGATTCGAACAAACAAATGTATCAAAATTTGTTTTAAATTTTGAATTCTTAGAAACATTTACAAATCCCTAGCTCCGATTAATGGCTACACACATATGCCTCTTGTCATTGCCTCACCAGGTGTGTTCAGATCGCTCCCAGTAGTGCATTGTATTGGAGCTGACTGTAAAGTCAAATTTACAATTTAATGACTTTTTACTTCTATTGTTAAAATAGCTTTATTCTCTTCCTATATTTTGTTGAAAATCATACTAGGTAGGCTCAAGAGCAACATTGTATTACTGGAAGCTAATTTATGGCAGCACATATATATTGTCATTGATTCACCTGATGTGTTTAGCTAGCTCCCAGTAGTGCATTGCTGCTCCATTAACAAATGATACCAAGAGAATGAAGCAAATTTGATAATAGAAACAAAATGGAAAGTTGTTTAGTATTATACGCTCTATCTAAAACATGAAAGAAAACATTTGGGTTTCAAATCCTTTTAAAATTTTGTTAAACCTGAAAACAGACAAATTTTCTTATTCACTAGAGCATATAATTTGGTACTCTATGATTTTATCAATTTCTTTAACCTTTTTGTATAATTTAAAGTTTTGATTGGAACCTGCAAGCCAGAGATTGGTGGGTCACAAGATTGCCGCTTCTGATTGGCTCAAATGGATAATAATAATACAATTGTAATATTTTAAATTGAAAGACCTTGTCAATGGTATTTCAATCCACCAGAAAACACATTTTAAGCATATTTTTGCAATTCTTTTTTAAAAACACATCAAGGATTTCGAAGATTTTTTAATAACAATTCCAATATGATATGATGCAAGGTCACACAAAAACTCACAAAATTTACGCCTGTGATGGTGTAGAATGGCCGTGATTTGAAATAATTCAGAAGAACATTGATAGCTCTTTGAAAGAATTAGTGTAGACTTCCTTATCTATTATGAAATATCCAATAATTTTCCCAAATGTGAGAAAACTACAAATTTTTGTCAGATACATTATGAAATTAACTAAACCACAGACCTTAAAACAATTCTTTTTCTTGACCCTGTTAGTTTGTGGACATTGGTTGTATCTTCCTTACCATATTTACCAGAGGACTTTTAGGTCTAGAGGGTCTTTAATAAGCCAAGAAAGATTGTGGTTTTAGTTCCAAGTAATTTGAATGGTTTTATGATAAAAGCAGGATGCAGGAATGTCATGGGTGGGATTAAGGTAGATGGGTAGTATTTTTGATCGCTGGTTATCAAAGTCTGGGTGTTCCCTGGCATTTAAAAAAAAAAAAAAGCTGCAGGAGTGTACACTGTGAAAAATCTCATTAATAAGTGAATAGCTTGCTACGTTTATTTATGTTATAGGTAATACAGATTATTTTATATTGGCTAATGATTTCTTTTCCGTGGCCACACAATTTTATGTATCACCCATATTTTTTTCTCTTTAAAGTGAAAAGAAAGGCATTCATCTACCAACATTTTTTTTTCATAAGTATAGTAAACTCAATGTACTCATAAAATCTCAAAAGGATAGACATTTTCAAATATGTCATCTGTCACTATGTCTCTCTTTATTGTCTAGACACAAATCGATAAAGATGTTTTTTTGCAGTGAAAATTAGAATTCTATAATCCAAGAGAGAAATTCAATAGAACACTTATTTAAAATAATTTCTAGAATCAGTAATGCAGTGGAAAAGAAGGAAATAATTATATGAGCTAACAGCTTAGCTAAAAATAGACAAATCAGAGGCAAAAGGTCAACTTGTAACATATATGTATGCAAGCTTGAAATGCTACCAGTTAAGGCTGTATTAATAGGTTTTGATAATGAATTGTATAAATTATTCAGTATAATTGCTTTTTTGCTCATTATTGTTGAGTAAGCAGTCACAGTAGTATATTTGAATTGGGCTGCATGAAAATTGTATTTCTGAACTAAAACAAGCCGAAAAGACTAGAAATAGAGAGAAACTATAAAACCAGCAATAGCAATGTTTTAATGTTAAAAAAAATGTAAATCTCATTTTTCAATTTGACACAGATCATTAGAAGAGATGCTTATGCCAAGTTTGGCCTGGCAGAATTTTTTCTTGGATGCATCAAAAGTGAAAAGCTCCACTTGAAGAATATGATACATTATATTATGATTTACACCTTTCTGAGCGCCTTGCTTGCTGTGCACTTCCAAATCCATAAACAGATTAAAAACAAACTTTTACCATGAATTTATATACTGACAATTTGTGGCAAAGGTGCTGTATTGCACATTTTATTAATTTAGCTTCAGTACTGCTATTTGTTTTCCTCGATAACATGTCCCTAGCGTTCTTTACTCTTAGGCCATCTGCTATCACCTTTCCTGCTCATCATAATACCAATCCAGTCATAAGCAATTATGTCTGTTTTGCAACTATATTATATAGATAATTATGATAAATAACAGTCTTAGAAATTAGTTGCCAATTATACACAATAGGCATTTTTCCTTGCAGCTACTGATGAGCAAGATAATTCTGCACTGGTGAAAAAAATCCAGCAACTTTATTAATGATGTTGTCTCTGTAATGAGAAACCTACTAGGAAATATCTTAGGCACAGACTCTGACAGTCATTAGAAATCTATTTATAGCTGAGCAAGATGTCTGTCTACGTGTATGGAAAGGCATTAATACTTTGAAATGGTAATTCTGTTCCAGTACTAATACTCTAAGCATCTATTTCATAAAGGGCCACAATGCATTTGCTGTATATGACAAAAGCTAAAAGAATCCCTTTATTTCTAGGTCAATGAATCCTTTCAGTCAACAAGACCTGTAAAAAGAGTTGTAAGCATATGTGGTATATATTGCCCAAAAGCATTATACTTACTCAGCAACTGCTACACTAAATCAATACTGTGCTATATGAAAGAAAAAACACAGCTCTCTATTGAGAGATCACTGAACTTCAAAGCAGTTATACTGCATTAGGATTATGTTAACTTGTTTTAATGGGAAGCTCTCTTTAAAAATAACAACAAACAATTTTCATCACTTTGAAAATTAAATCTTTGCTCATTATCTGTCATTGAGGTCCTGGAAATATTGTGCTGCGTTAATTTTCTTTTAACAAATTTGAAATTTGGAAAAAGCTGGTAGTTTGGGTACCGTTTTGTGCTTCTTTAAGAGATAATCAATATTGGCTTTATTTACTAATTTGTAATATAAAGCTTACATCAATATTGCTAGCGTTTGTAGAATCAGAACTTAATGCACATTGACAGACATCCAGGAAGTGTATAGTAGAAAAGAAAAAAAATTTTTTATCCTACAAGATGTTTATTTAGTATGTTATTGAATAGCAATGTGTCAATGTGATAGACACAAAGGGCTAAATTACGCAAATTTATCACTCCGCTCACACGTGAAAATTACTAGATGGAGGTTTGTTGCTCGCTTTGGGTAGTGCTTATATATAGGTATAGATATATATAGATACATATAGGAATACTTTGAACATATTCACCTATGTGAAGAACATTGGCATGTGAACGTTAAACACTTTATTAAATATGAATATTGCATAAATATGCATAAAATGTTTTCATCTACTAAACAGCAAATGGCTCCAATGCTCATTTATACATATTTGTTTAGGTGTTTCTGTGTGTGTATATATGTCTGTAAATACATATATACACATATAAATACAGATGTACACACATATATATGAGTAAACCCCTCACATTTTTGTAAATATTTTATTACTTCTATACATGTGACAACACTGAAGAAATGACACTTTGATACAATGTAAATTAGTGACTGTACAGCCTGTATAACAGTGTAAATTTGCTGTCCCGTCAAAATAACTCAACACACAGCCATTAATGTCTAAACTGTTGGCAACAAAAGTGAGTACACCCCTAAGTGGAAATGTCCAAATTGGGCCCAATTAGCCATTTTCCCTCCCCGTAGTCATGTGACTCGTTAGTATTACAAGGTCTCAGGTGTGAATGGGAAGCAGGTGTGTTAAAGTTTGTGTTATCGCTCTCACACTCTCTCATACTGGTCACTGGAAGTTCAACATCTCTGAGGATCTGAAAAAAAGAATTGTTGCTCTACATAAAGATGGCCTAGGCTATAAGAAGATTGCCAAGACCCTGAAACTGAGCTGCAGCACGGTGGGCAAGACCATACAGCGGTTTCACAGGACAGGCTCCACTCAGAACAGGCCTCGCCATGGTCGACCAAAGAAATTGAGGGCACGTGCTCTGCGTCATATCCAAATGTTGTCTTTGGGAAATCTATACGTATGAGTACTGCCAGCATTGCTGCAGAGGTTGAAAGGGTAGGGGGGTCAGCCTGTCAGTGCTCAAACCATATGCAGCACACTGCATCAAATTAGTCTGCATGGCTGTCGTCCCAGAAGTTAGCCTCTTCTAAAAATGATGCACAAGAAAGCCCGCAAACAGTTTTCTGAAGACAAGCAGACTAAGGATATGGATTACTGGAACCATTTCCTGTGGTCCGATGAACCAAGATAAACTTATTTGGTTAAAATGGTGTCAAGCGTGTGTGGCGGCAACCAGGTGAGGAGTACAAAGACAAGTGTGTCTTGCCTACAGTCAAGCATGGTTGTGGGAGTGTCATGGTCTTGGCCTGCATGAGTGCTGCCGGCACTGGGGAGCTACAGTTTATTGAGGGAACCATGAATGCCAACATGTACTGTGACATACTGAAGCAAAGCATGAACCTCCCCTTTCGGAGAAAGGGCCGCAGGGCAGTATTCCAACATAGCAAGCCCAAACACACCTCAAAGACGACCACTGCCTTGTTAAAGAAGCAGATAATAAAGGTAATGGACTGGCCAAGCATATCTCCAGATCTAAACCCTATTGAGCATCTGTGGGGAATCCTCAAATGGAAGGTGGGGAAGCACAAGTCTCTAACATCCACCAGCTCTGTTATGTCGTCATGGAGGAGTGGAAGAGGACTTCAGTGGCAACCTGTGAAGCTCTGGTGAACTCCATTCCAAAGAGGGTTAAGGCAGTGCTGAAAAATACAAAAGTGAGAGCCAATTAAACACACAGTATTACAGCAGCACTTGCATAAGGAAACAATGAGATACATAAAATACAATATTACATGAGTACTTACCTTATGTTTTGCCCCTTGTCCAACCCTTGATGAATTCTTGTATAATTCTTATCTTAGTGACTCACTTATAAAATGTTCACTTCAGAAATGTTAACATATGCTATTGTAACTATGCATACTGCCCAGGCAATGCACCCCCAGTGCAATGCACAGTCCGAGCTACTGTTAAATACATTGGCAGGGCAGTCAGCTGGTTCCACTAAATTACTTAATTACTAAGTCAAAAGACAATTTAAAAGGCCAATTGAAAGTTAGATTCTGGTCAGGTCAGGATGAGATAAGTTAAGATAAACAAGACAGTAAAATTTTGAGGAGGTGGGAGCTATGGCATATAACAGCTATAAATTTAAGAATAATAGCAAGTATTGATAGGGATTGGGCATCACATGCAATTAACAAAACATTAAACGTAAGACATTGGGATAACATTAAAATAAATGCAGGACTAAATTTTAACCTAAAATCATTTGCTTAATATTCATATACACGTACCAAAAGAGAGTTACAGGAGAGGAGAGAGCACTAGAATGCAGTGAATAGGTTGCAGATGAGCAGGGATACTATTCACTTACCAAAGGAGAGTTACAGGAGAGGAGAAAGAAATAGAATGCAGTGAATATGTTGCAGATGAGCAGGGATACTATTCACATATCCAAAGAGAGTTAAAGGAGAGAGCACTAGAATGCAGTGGATAGGTTGCAGATGCGCAGGGATATTATTCACATTACTAAAGAGAGTTACAGGAGAGGAGAGAGCACTAGAATGCAGTGAATAGGTTGCAGATGCTCAGGGATATTATTCACATTACTAAAGAGAGTTACAGGAGAGGAGAGAGCACTAGAATGCAGTGAATAGGTTGCAGATGAGCAGGGATACTAGTCACGTACCCAAAGAGAGTTACAGGAAAGGAGAGAGCACTAGAATGCAGTGAATAGGTTGCAGATAAGCAGGGATACTATTCACATTCCAAAAGAGAGTTACAGGAGAGGAGCGAGTACTAGAATGCAGTGAATAGGTTGCAGATGAGCAGGGATACTATTCACGTACCAAAAGAGAGTTACAGGAAAGGAGAGAGCACTAGAATGCAGTGAATAGGTTGCAGATAAGCAGGGATACTATTCACATTCCAAAAGAGAGTTACAGGAGAGGAGCGAGTACTAGAATGCAGTGAATAGGTTGCAGATGAGCAGGGATACTATTCACGTACCAAAAGAGAGTTACAGGAGAGGAGAGAGCACTAGAATGTAGTGATTAGGTTGCAGATGAGCAGGGATACTATTTACATACCGAAAGAGAGTTACAGGAGAGGAGAGAGCACTAGAATGCAGTGAATAGATTGCAGATGAGCAGGGATATTATTCACGTACCAAAAGAGTGTTACAGGAGAGGCGAGAGCACTAGAATTCAGTGAATAGGTTGCAGATGATCAGGGATACTATGCACGTACCGAAAGAGAGTTACATGAGAGGAGAGAGCACTAGAATGCAGTGAATAGGTTGCAGATGAGCAGGGATACTATTCACATACCAAAAGAGAGTTACAGGAGAGGCGAGAGCACTAGAAATCAGTGAATATGTTGCAGATGAACAGGGATATTATTCACGTTCCAAAAGAGAGTTACAGGAGAGGCGAGAGCACTAGAATTCAGTGAATAGGTTGCAGATGAGTAGGGATACTATTCATGTAATGAAAGAGAGTTACAGGAGAGGAGTGAGCATTAGAATGCAGTGAATAGGTTGCAGATGAGCAGGGATACTATTCACGTACCAAAAGAGAGTTACAGGAGAGGAGAGAGCACTAGAATGCAGTAAATAGGTTGCAGATGAGCAGGGATATTATTCACGTACCAAAAGAGAGTTACAGGAGAGGCAGAGCACTAGAATTCAGTGAATAGGTTGCAGATGAGCAGGGATATTATTCACGTTCCAAAGAGAGTTACAGGAGTGGCGAGAGCACTAGAATTCAGTGAATATGTTGATGATGAGTAGGGATACTATTCAATAGATTTAGTTGCTTACTATAAGCACTGTAGAGATCTTTTAGCTCAGTATTTTAATCCTTAAATCTTAAAATAAAAATACATTACATATTATTTATGCCCCTGTACGATGCAGATGATCACACTAGTTGAGTCCCTCTCCACTTTGTCTGGTTTAGAGGGATAGACTCAATTCTTCAAAATGAGGGCTCACTTCCCCCCTCCCAAGCATTCAGCTGATCACAGTTAAAATTGGTGATCACCTGCCTTACTAAAACTAGGCAATTAATTCAATTATCTGATTAAATTAGAGTTCTATGACTATGAGACTTTTCATGTGAAATACATAATTCTGTTTTAAATGAGGGTCATTTCCCTCTGTAATATGCAGTAGCTCCAAAGATACTCTTGTACTCTAAAGAAAGCATACAACACACTATACCCCTCAAATTAAAGAGGCAATTTTCCATTTTCGAATAAAGGCTGTCATGTCCTTTTAGATACCAGTCGATTGCCATAAAAAATGCTATTATCTGTATACGAGGTGCCTTTTATGGTGCTCTGGTTGTATAAAAAGATCCTAGCTAGCTCCCCTAAGGTCTATAACTGAGCACATTACTCATTTTTTGAAAAAGGAGAGACCCCTTTTTCAAAAGAGGGGGCAATATTGATTACCTGATAAAACCATCGGGATATAAAACAACATTTGGGGTTTGGGCATCACCTGTTTGTCCACCACTTTATTTGAAATGATCAATAATCATCTTTCAAATAATTGTTCCTGTGTCCATCCAGCTTTTAGCTAATCACCATAACAAAGACAAATACCTCTTAGTATTGATTCTATTTTAGGGATCCCACTGATTTTTATTACTCTCTCCCATAATAACATTCCACTATTGGAATAGTGAGGTTCTACAATTCAAATAAGGGGTTAATGTTCTTCTCAAGTGATTGTTATAGTAAATAATGATCAGCTTGCAGTAGCAACTAGCATCAGTTTGATGTTTAGTTGATGTTATGGCTCATAGACCTTTTTTTAGGAATGAAAATACTGGCTGAATGTAAAAAAATAGGTCACATTTTGTGAAATTTTATACCTAATTACTTTTGATAGATCTATTTTTGAAAATATGGTTAACATTTTTGGGGGGTTTCAGAGTGAGTTTGGTTAGGGGTAGGAACATGCATACATTGTCAAAAGGGATTATGCCACCCTTCTGGGAAATTAGAATTTTGTCATTTTAAAATATATATAATATTTGTATGGTTAGATATGTTATACTTAAATAAACTGTGTGATGGTACATAGTGACAAAACATGATCTTCTGGTCTTTAAAGGGACAGTAAACCTTAAAAATAATGTTATATAATTCTGCACATAGTGCAGAATTATATAACATTATTTAGGTGCTATAGCCATAAAAGCATTTTTTACAGTTTAATTTGCTAAAATACGGCGCTTTTACAGACCCGCTCTCTGCTCTCTGCTGAGCGGGTCTGTTATTTTTAGTCAGCGCATCGGGCCAGCTGTATAGTCACAGCTATAGTAGCACACATAGTAGCAAATTAAACTGTAAAAAATGCTTTTATGGCTATAGCACCTAAATAATGTTATATAATTCTGCACTATGTGCAGAATTATATAACATTATTTTTAAGGTTTACTGTCCCTTTAATTGTTCAGTTCAATTGAACAATATACGTATAACATCCTACATTTTGATGTTTTGAGAAGGTGAACTGATGGTAAATGTGGGACAATGCAATGTGATTTAGCATATTTAGAGAATAATAACTCGCATGCTGCTATTCATATCACCTAGATTACAAGTTTTGCGCTATAGAGGGTGCAAAACGAATGCAACAAAAGTTGCGTTATTTCACCCTCCATAGCGCTGCCATTACAAGTTTTTGAAAAGCCGCCTTGTGCGTGCGATATGGTTGCGATGAGATCCATACCGCACAAAATGCAAGGGCTGCTTTGACGTGCTCGTGCACGCTTTCCCCATAGACATCAATGGGGAGTGAGGATTAGAAAAAAAATCTAACACCTGAAGCTCGGAATTGCGATCGCCGTAACACAAGCCCATTGATGTCTATGGGGAAAAAAAAAGTTAGTTTAAAGCTAACACGCTAACATAAACCTTGTCTAAACACACCTAATCTGCTGCCCACGACATCACAGAAACCCAAATAAAGTTATTGACCCCTAATCTGCCACCCCCGACATCGCTGATACCTAAATAAAGTTATTAACCCCTATTCCGCCGCTTTCCAACATTGCCCCCACTATAATAAAGTTATTAACCCCTATTCCCCTGCACCCCAACATCGCCCACACTATAATAAAGTTATTAACCCCTATTCCACCGTTCCCTGACATTGCCGCAGCTAAATAAAGTTATTAACCCCTAAACCTCTGGCCTCCCACATCACCGCCACTAAATAAACCTATTAACCCCTAAACCGTCAGCCCCAACATCGCAAAAAAATAAATTAATCTATTAACCCCTAAACCTAACAGCTTTATATTAAAATTACAATATACCTATCTTAAAAGAAATAAAAACGTACTTGTGAAATTAAAAAAAAACTTTGTTTAAACTATATATCATACGAACATTACTATTATACTAAAATTAAAATAACTACAAATTAAATAAACTAAATTACACATTAAAAAACCGAACACTACTAAAAAAAAAATTCTACAATTACAAAAAATAAAAAATACTAAGACACTAAATTACGAAAAATAACAAACAAAATTATCCAAAATTAAAACAATTACACCTGATCTAAAAGCCCTATAAAAATAAAAACACCCCTAGCCTACAATAAACTACCAATAGCCCTTAAAAAGACCTTTTGTAGGGCATTGCCCTAAAGAAATCAGCTCTTTTCCCTGAAAAAAATACACAGACCCCCAACAGTAAAACCCACCACCCAACAGGGCAATGAAAAAGAGCTGAATGCCCTTTTAAGGGCCGTGCACATACAAATGCCATTTTTAGTTCAATGGGTAGCTTAGGTTTTCGTAAGGTTTTTTATTTTGGGGGTTTGGTTGAGTGGTGGGTTTTACTGTTGGGTGGGTCTTTGTATTTTTTATCAGGGAAAAGAGCTTATTTCTTTAGGGCAATGCCCTACAAAAGGTCCTTTTAAGGGCTGTTGGTAGTTTATTGTAGGCTAGTTTTTTTTTTATTTGGGGGGGGATTTTTATTTTTATTGGGCTATTACATTAGGTGTAGTTGTTTTTATTTTGGATAATTTCGTTTGTTATTGTTAGTTATTTTTTTATTTTTTGTAATTTAGTATTTTTTATTTTTTGTAATTGTAGATTTAATTTTTTTAGTAGTGTTAGTTTTTTTTTAATGTGCAATTTAGTTTAATTTGTAGTTATTTTAATTTTAGTATAATAGCAGTTAGTTTAATATATAGTTTAAACTTAGGTTTTTTTAATTTCACAGATACGTTTTTATTTCTTTTAAGATAGGGATATTGTAATTTTAATATAAAGTTGTTTAGGGGTTAATAGTTTAATTTAGTTTTTTGCAAAGTGGGGGGCTGGCGGTTTAGGGGTTAATAGGTTTATTTAGTGGCAGTGATAAAGGAGGCCAGAGGTTTAGGGGTTAATAACTTAATTTAGTGGCGGAGATGTCGGAGAGCGACAGGATAGGGGTTAGTATCTTTATTATAGTGGGGGCGATGTTGGGGTGCGGGGGAATAGGGGTTAATAACTTTATTATAGGGGCAGCGATGTCTGGGAGCAGCGGAATAGGATTAATAAGTTTAATATAGTGTTTGAGATGCGAGAGGGCCTCTGTTTAGGGGTTAATAGGTAGTTTATGGGTGTTAGTGTACTTTGTAACACTTTAGTTATGAGTTTTGTGTAACAGTTTTGTGGCACAAAACTCATAACTACTGGTCTCAGATTGCAGAACGAATCGTGTGAGTATAGGCTCAAATGCAAGCATTTTAGCTTCACCGCACAACTTGTAATGGCAGCGCTATGGAAATCCCATGCAAAAACGTAATTTTTTTGAGTGTGGGACTGACGTTGCGTTACAGTCTAAAATGATTGCGGTATAGCTATACCGACAAGAATCATAATGGCTGCGTTCCGGTTTTTATGCTGAAATGGACATTTTTTCAGCGTTAAAACCAGAACGCAAAACTTGTAATCTACTATAGGTGCATGAGCTTTGAAGAAAATAATGCATTTTTCTGGCATTTCATATTGTGGTGTTTTCTCATACAATGATATTTCTACAAAGTAATATTATTTTCTAAACATACTTGATCTGCTAAAAAAATGTAGTATAATTGATGTGGACACCCCACAGAAAAAAAAGAGGAAATTTTTGTGTTGAGGACCAAACGACTGAAAACAGCACTAATACAGGACTATTAAATATCAGGTAGTGTACAAGTTTTGTGTTCGTGTTTTAACGCTGAAAAAATGGTAATTTCAGTGTTAAAACAGCAATTCACAGACCCCCAATATAGTTGTACCGCAAGACTTTTAGCCTGTAAAGCAATGTCAGTCCAGCACTTGAAAAAATTAAGTTTTTTCATGGGATTCCCATAGCGCTGCCATTACGAGTTTTGCGGTGAGGCTAAAAAGCTTGCAATACACCCTATACCGACACAATCCATACCGCCATCTGAGAGCAGTAGTTATGAGTTTTACGCAACAAAACTGTTACATAAAACTCAAAGTACACTGTTACAAAGTACACTAACACCCATAAACTACCTATTAACCCCTAAACCAAGGCCCTCTCGCATCGCCGCCACTATATTAAAGTTATTAACCCCTAATCTGCTGCGCCCGACATCGCCGCCACTAAGAAAATATATTAACCCCTATTCCGCCACTATACTAAAGTTATTAACCCCTATTCCCCTGCACCGCAACATTGCCCACAATATAATAAATATATTAACTCCTATTCCGCCGCTCCCCGACATTGCCGCCACTAAATAAAGCTATTAACCCCTAAACCTCTGGCCTCCCACATTACTACCACTAAATAAACCTATTAACCCCTAAGCTGCCAGCCCCCCACATCGCAACAACCTAATTTAAACTATTAACCCCTAAATCTAACCCTAAACCTGACCCTAAACCTAACCCTAACACCCCCTAACTTTAACATAATTAAAATAGAGCTAAATTAAAGTTACAATTATTAACTAAATAATACCTATTTAAAACTAAATACATACTTACCTGTGAAATAAAACCTAACCTAGCCACAATTTAACTAATCGTTATATCGTAGCTAGCTTAGGTTTTATTTTTATTTCTCAGGTAAGTTTGTATTTATTTTAACTAGGTAGACTAGTTTTTAAATAGTTATTAACTATTTACTAACTACCTACCTAACCACCTAACCTAAACGTAAGCTGCCTTACACTAAAACTCTAACATTAAAAAAAATAAAAAACCTACCATTACAAAATATAAAAAACACTAAAATTACAAAAAATAAAAAAACCTATAATTACAAAAAATAACAAACGAATATATCCAAAACAATAATAGGTATTCCTTTTCTAATACCCGTTTTAAAAAAACAGAAAAAAAAAAAAAACAACAAAACAAAATAAAATGTCGGGGGACAGCAGAATAGGGGGTTACATTTTTTTTATAATGTGGGTGATGTTGGGGTGTGGGGGAATAGGGGCTAATAACTTTAGTATAGTGGCGGCAATATTGGGAGTGGCAGATTAGGGGTTAATAGATATATTTTGGTGGCTGCAATCTCGGGGCAGCAGATTAGGGGTGTTTAGACATAGGGTTTATATTAGGGTGTTAGGTTTAAACATAACTTTTTTTCCCCATAGACATCAATGGGGCTGCGTTACAGAGCTTTTCATTCTGTGATTGCAGGTGTTAGGTTTTTTTTCTGACACTCTCTCCCCATTGACGTCAAAGCAGCGCTTGTATTTTGTGCAGTATGGAGCTCAACGCAACCATATCACATGCACAAGCCGGCTTTGCAAAAACTTGTATTGGCAGCGCTATGGAGGGTGAAATAACGCAACTTCCCTCTATAGACTGAAAGAGACATGAAACCCAAATTTTTCTTTCATGATTCAGATAGAAAATACAATTTAAAACAACTTTATTTCTATTATGTAATTTGCTTTTTTTCCTTTGTTGAAAAAACACTGATGCATATGGGTGTGGCAATAACATGAGGCATATATGCAGGACCGGCGCTTGTGTAAGGCAGTATAGGCAGCTACCTTAAGGCGTCCACAGCAGGGGGGCGCCTAGAGCGGTGCCGACTGCAGAAGTGGATGATGATAAATTGATCATCTGCCGACTGCCGCCCTGAGCGCATTGACAGGGAGGACAGTCTGGGACTTTAACTTTAATAACTTATGTTTGTAATGTATGTTATATCAATCAATAATCATATTTTTATTTATTCATTTAATTATCGCTGCGGCTGATTCACCCCTCCTACAGACCTGAAATCATATTGGCTGGCTTATTTAGATGATGATGATCATCATGGGCCGGCACGGCTATGATATAGCTTATGGGATTGTGGGTGTGCTTGTGTGACAGAGCTAAAAGAGAAAACTACTAACTAGTAGTAGATTACTCAACCCACAGCGCTAACAGCTTAAATCAGAACACCAAAATATAAAATAATGTTAAATGATAACAATATGTTGCAAATCAAATATGGCTTACTCACAGATGTAAAATGTATCAAATATTACAATTTATTAAAATACATGAAATTCTCTGATCAAACATATATATAAAAACAAAGTGCAAAAACAAATTAAAGCCAATGTAAAAAACAATATTAAAAAAAACAATATTAAAAACAAGAGGGATAATTAACAGTGTTGTAAATTAACCCAGAAGAGCTGATAAGATGCACAAAGTGTAGTATCCAAGATCGCTGTGAAGCTGGAATAAGAACCAGAAATCAGATGACCTTCATTGCGTTATTTCAACCCAGGATCGAAGCTGGAACACAAATTTATTCAAAATCACACAAAGAAAAAGAACCAAGCAAAAGGTTTTTCAGAGGTTCTATTTCAGAGTGATGTCTTCCCCTTAGGCGTATCCTTGTCTGTGCGGTAACCATCTGTATCGATGTCCACAATAATGGTACGGCTGTTAGACAGAACCTTTCTGATACGGAAGCCTTTAAAACCTCCAGGCAAGCCTTTTACTAGAACACACTTAAAGTAGCAAGTGCAGAAAATAAAATAAAGTCCTTTTTTTCAGGGCAGTTTTTCATAAATCCACAGAAAGGAAACAAACAGCATTTCAGTTAGGAACACACATATCTTTTTCTTTCCCCTCTTTGTGTGACAGACAGACAGTGAGTGGAGAGACGGAGCTCATCACTTGTGCTACCTGGCCTGCCTAAGCCTAACTGAACTGACTCACTGAGAGGGAAAACATGCCTGGCTCCACGTGACTGTCTGAGACTCACACTGCAGCAGCAGCAGCACGACTCGAGTGAGGTAGGATACCGTAGGAACTAAGAATGGTGGCCACGCCGACGGGGGTCTCTAAGGGCAACCTGAGCAGCTGGCAGGCAGGGCATAATATGCACGGTTGGTGCTGGTGAGTCATGTGGCCTCTATTTATCAAGCTGTCAACCGCAAATACACTGGAATTCCGCAGCGTATTTGTGGCGAGCCTAATTCGCCGTAGTTATCAAACCCTACAGACCGTCATAAGTAGAATATAGTGACGTAACATACGATCCGCCGGACTCAGTCTGACACAGATCGATGGTTACGTCACTCCAGATGTTCCAAACGCAAGTTCAGCACAATCTGACTACTTTTGGAAGTTATCAAAGAACTACCAGGTATGCTTGCCGCTATTCCGGCCCAGTGTACCTGGTTTTCAATCCGCCGCCTGATGCCATAGGAATCAATGGGAGTCTGACAGCAGTGAAAGCTCATGTTCGCTGCTGCCCAATATCCAATTGATTCCTATGATAAAAGTCTACACCTAACACCCTAACATGTACCCCGAGTCTAAACACCCCTAATCTGCTCCCCCTACACCGCTGCCACCTACATTAAAGTTATTAACCCCTATCCTGCCTATCCCGGACCCCGCCTCAACGAAATAAATTGATTAATCCCTAAACTGCCGCCCCCAGAGCCCACTGCCATCTACATTATATTTATTAACCCCTAATCTGCCCCCTCTATACCGCCGCCACTATATTAAACATATTAACCCCTAAACCTAAGTCTAACCCTAACACTAACACCCCCCCTAACTTAAATATAATTTAAATAACTCTAAATAAATATTACTATCATTAACTAAATTATTCCTATTTAAAACTAAATACTTACCTGTAAAATAAACCCTAAGATAGCTACAATATAACTAATAGTTACATTGTAGCTAGCTTAGGGTTTATTTTTATTTTACAGGCAACTTTGTATTTATTTTAACTAGGTAGAATAGTTATTAAATAGTTATTAACTATTTATTAACTACCTAGCTAAAATAAATACAAATTTACCTGTAAAATAAAACCTAACCTAAGTTACAATTACACTTAACACTACACTATCATTAAAATAATTAAATAAATTAACTACAATTAAATAAAACTAATTACAATTAAATAAAATTAACTAAAGTACAAAAAACCCCCATTAAATTACAGAAAATAAAAAAAATAATTACAAGAATTTTATCTTGTAATTTAATCTAATCCCCCAAATAAAATAAAAAAGCCTCCCAAAATAATAAAATTCCCTACCCTATACTAAATTACAAATAGCCCTTAAAAGGACTTTTTTCGGGGCATTGCCCCAAAGTAATCAGCTCTTTTACCTGTAAAAAAGATACAATACCCCCCAACATTAAAACCCACCACCCACATACCCAACCCTACTCTAAAACCTACCCAATCCCCCTTAATAAAAACTAACACTAACCCCTTGAAGATCACCCTACCATGAGCCGTCTTCACCCAGCCGCGCACAAGTGTTCCTCCAGAGGGGCAGAAGTCTTCATCCGATCCGGACAGAAGAGGACCTCCAGATGGGCAGAAGACTTCATCCAGGCGGCATCTTCTATCTTCATCCATCCGGAGCGGAGCGGGTCCATCTTCAAGCCAGCCGACGCGGAGCATCCTCTTCTTCTGACGACTCCCGACGAATGGAGGATCCTTTAAATGATGTCATCCAAGATGGCGTCCCTTGAATTACGATTAGCTGATAGGATTCTATCAGCCAATCGGAATTAAGGTAGGAAAAATCAACATTTTGGTTCTTTCAGGATAGTATTTTTCCCTGTAGAGAAATTAACCCTTGACCCCCCATAGTCAAGTTGACTCTGCACCTTACCCAATAAAACACACCACACACTTATAGTTGGGATTGAAAGGCCGCAGCTCCTTTATTAACAATAAATAAACATAAATAACATCAACTTTTATAAACAACCCAGTGCTTGCCCCCACTTATTCATCTTACAAGCCCCGCCCAAATCAGGGGAGGGGCTACCACCATTAACCAACCCCCTGTTGCTGAAACAGGAAGTCCCAACCATCTCTTAACAGGCATAAGCCTCTACCTACCAGGGCAAGCACCCCGCCAATGCTGCGACAACCTACTCAGCCAGATTCCAGGGAGGGAGGGCGGGAAATTAATCCCCACCGTGCTGCTCCTGATCAAAATGTGTGTTGCCACTTCCTGTCCTGTGTTTATAAACCCCTTCTTCAGCCCAGCCCCCTGTCCTTTCTTTAACCCCCTGTCTTCTTCCTAGTGGGGTCACATAACCCTTCCTTCCATCCTCTCATACAGGGTTCCTACTTGACCCCCCATAGTCAAGTTGACTCTGCACCTTACCCAATAAAACACACCACACACTTATAGTTGGGATTGAAAGGCCGCAGCTCCTTTATTAACAATAAATAAACATAAATAACATCAACTTTTATAAACAACCCAGTGCTTGCCCCCACTTATTCATCTTACAAGCCCCACCCAAATCAGGGGAGGGGCTACCACCATTAACCAACCCCCTGTTGCTGAAACAGGAAGTCCCAACCATCTCTTAACAGGCGTAAGCCTCTACCTACCAGGGCAAGCACCCCGCCACCTCTCACCCTCCGGGTGAGAACCGCCACCCAGAGCCAAGGCCTTCTCGATCCCTTCTTTCAAAGTAAAGTTAAATAGGTGAAGCCCCACCTCATTAAGGTGGACCCCATCTTTCAAATAAAAGCACCTCCCCGATTCCCCCTCAAACTCCACATGCCTCAAACCTATACCCCCAACACGCCTCACATACCCGCTCATCATCCTATTGATCTTCCGTCTGGAAGCCTCCAATCTCCCCAGATCCCATGCTGCCCTCCACACCAATCGACTCTCAATCTCAGACCATACAATGATGCCCCCGGGAATGAGCTGTCGCAACCGGTCAATACCCCTCTTCATGTCCTCCACCAACTCTTTCTGGGACATGAATCCCAAATCATTTCCCCCGACATGTATGACCAAAACCTGCGGGTTAGAAAACAATCTAGAAAACTCCACCACCTTCCTCACCAGCTGATCCCACTTCATACCCCGGATCCCGAACCACTTTATCTCCACCTGCTCCCTAGCAAGTCCCAACTGTAATCCATCGTCCTTCACCGCGGCAGCCTTCCTGGCCCAATAAATGTATGAGTGCCCGATCACCCAGCACTTCACCGGACCTGTCAAGACAAAGAAAGCCGTATCAGCTCCCACCCTGCCCTCAGGCCCTTAGCCCTGGCCTCACATATCCCCGAAACCTATCCGATCTCCACCTCCCAATCCTCTTAATCGCAGCCACATCCAAACCCAACCCTGCCGCCTCAGTCGCCGCCCCAATCCTAAATGAATGGGATCCAAATTCCATGGCCCCCATTCCCATCCTCCCCAAGGCCTTCCTAAAAACCGCAATAAACTGGTATTTTGACAATATAGACCCATCAGCATGGACAAATAATGGCCCCTCCCCCTTGGGGCGGAGACTGAGGAAAACACGGGTTGCAGTAACAGGGCAACATTCGCCCCCTATCTCCCTTAATCTCACCACGCATCCTTTCCCCAACTGATCCGTTTTTGACCGTCTCAACCACACTTCTACCACCCCTTCACTCACGATCACCTCCCCACCTTGAAGACCCCCTTTGTCTCTCCTGTTCCGCCCCACCAATTCCGACACCCTGAAGGCCCCGAAAAACGCTAGGATAAAAGCCGCTTTGAACAGCGCTACCTCAAATTCAGAGACACACAAACCTCTTAAACAACCCACTACCTTTTCCAACACAGCGAACGTCACTGGCCTCCTGCCGTCACTCCTCCTTCTCCCCCTGCACAAACCTCTCACCGCCATCCGTACCATAAACACCTTTGTGAGGTCTCCACCCCCCACCAACTGGAACCAAAACGCTAAGGCCGCCACCCTTTTCTTTATTTCTGAAGGCGACAGCCTCTCCTCCCCCCACCTTTTTATCCAGGCCAACAGCACCCTTAATTGGTTGTCCTCATCCTCCAGTAAATGCCTCCCCCCATGCAACTCACACCATTGCTTCCACACCCGGGCGTATGCCTTCCATGTGGCGCCTGCCAATGACCCTCGTATCAAGTCAATTACCCCATGCCCAAGCTCCATAGATCCCTCGGGCAAGGCACGCCTTCCACGTCTGCCTCCGGTGCTGCTGCCCGGAACCGCTCCCACTGCAAACGGGACAAAGCGTCAGCAATCACATTCAGCTTACCCGGCACATGCACAGCTCTGAAAGCTATGTTATTCCTCAAACACTCCAACACAAATGCTCTCAGCAACTTGACCACCGGGGGGGAACTCGCCGTCAACCTGTTAATGGCCAACATCACCCCCAGGTTATCCGAATGGAAGGTGACCCTTTTATCCCTCAAGATATGGGGCCATACCCGCAACGCGACTACTACCGGGAAAAACTCCAGGAACGTGAGGTTCCTGGTCAAACCACTCTCCCTCCAGCTGCCCGGCCACCTGTCAGCACACCATTTTCCTTGAAGGTAAGCCCCGAACCCCTGGGCCCCCGACGCATCCGTGAATAGACCCAAGTCGTTATCCGACCAACCTACCTCCTGGATAATCAATCTGCCATTGAATTCGTCCAGAAACGTGACCCACACTCTCAAGTCCTCCTTCATTTCCCTCGTCACTCTGACGTGGTGCCTTGGATCTGACACTCCCGCCGTCGCCAATGACAACCGGCGGCAGAATGCCCTGCCAATGGGGATGATCCGGCATGCGAAGTTTAACTTCCCCAGCAGCGACTGGAGCTGCCTCAACGTCATTTTCCTGGCGGCCAGCGCTTCCCCCAGCACGCCCTTCAAGTCTGTCAATTTATCCTCTGGGAGCCTGCATTCCATCCGAATCGTGTCCAATTGTATCCCCAGAAAGTTCAAAGATGACACCGGCCCCTCCGATTTTTCAGCCGCAACCGGGATACCAAAATCCCTGGTTACCTCCCCGAACACCTTCACCAGGAGTTCGCAATCCCCTGAACCCGCTGCACCCACGAACAAGAAATCGTCCAGGTAATGGACCACCGAGGATTTTTTTGCCTTCTGCCTGACCCCCCCATTCGACAAAGGAACTAAATTTTTCAAAGTACGCACAGGAGATTGAACAGCCCATTGGCAGGCACATGTCCACGAAAAAAGCTCCCTCAAACGAACACCCCAGCAAGTGATGGCACTTAGGGTGCACTGGCAGCAGCCTGAACGCTGATTCCACATCCGCTTTGGCCAGCAATGCCCCCTTTCCAGCCTTTCTCACCAACGCCACTGCCCTGTCAAAGGAAGCATAATTCACTGACACCAACTCTGGGTCAATCCCATCGTTGACTGACAGCCCCTTTGGGTGCGACAGATGATTTATCATCCGGAATTGGCCTGCCCCTTTCTTCGGGACCACCCCCAGCGGAGAAATTCGGAGACCCTTCAAGGGCGGTTCTTTGAAAGGTCCCGCCATCCGCCCCAACGCTACCTCCTTGCGCAACTTCTCCCTCACAACCCCCGGGAATTCCCGTGCCGATTTCAAGTTACCCCCAAAAACCCCCGGTGCCTGCTCTTTATGTGGAATAAAGAACCCCGAACTAAACCCCATTAGCAGCAAGTCGGCATCCGCCGCACATCCCGGTCTATTGGCGTACCCCTTTAGCCATGGCACCATCCTTCTTACCTTCACCGGGGTCCACGCCCGCATTACCCACCTCTCCAGGCTTTCCTCCCTGCCGCGCTTTCTTAAAGTACTTGGCAAAAGAGTGGATTGCCCCACAGCCTGAACACTCATGCTTGTATTTGCATGATGCTCCGAAGCGGCATTGACCCTCGTTGAACTGAAAGCACAGTCCCTTCCGGATAACCGACGATGTGCTCCCAGTACCCCCTCCGGCTCCCACTCCTTGCCCTGCGGATCGAAAGGACTGCCCCCCCCTCAGGGGCGTCATCATCTCCAAACAGATCCCCATATCCCTATCATCCCACCGCATCTCGGGCCTCACCGCCATCCGCTGCCGGAACCGCTCGTCGTACCGCCACCATGCCAATCCGCCATATGTACTGCACGCATTCGCGATCTCATCATAATAACAGAATTGGGACGAACCTTGTTCTGGGAACTTTTCCCCCATCACACTTGCTAGAATACGGAATGCCCTGGACCAATTCCCGAAGGTCTTGGGCAGCTTCCTCCATTGCTTCTTCCTCTCCTCCTCCTTCTTTTTCCCTTTCTCCTTGTCGTCTTCTTTCACCTCCAATACCTGGTCCAACGGAAGAAGCGACAGAATCTCTAGGTATTCCCTCTTCCAAATCTTCTCCCGCAACTCACTGGTCAGATGGATCCCCAACGGTCCCACTGAACACAGACACGGCCTCCTCAATGCATCCTCCGGCACCTTCAAAGTTTCTCCCCCACCTGCGGCCCCGCTCACAGCCGGCAGCGTGCTTCCTCCTGCCTGCGATCCTCCTGTTTGGGCCCCACCACCTGGCTGCACCCATGCCGCCGCTGGCGCCACCGCCCCTGATGGTTTCTCCAGGGTCGCTATTAGGCCCTTCAAGCCCGCCAACAACACCTCTCTCTCGCCAGTCAAGCTATCATTCACTCCTGGAAGCAGCACAGTCGACTCACCTGCCGACCGCGCCGCTGTAGCCGGTCCTTCTCCCCGCCTGTCCGTTCCTCCTCCTGTGCCAGGCCTGCTAACCCCACTCCGGCTGGATTCTCTCGGTCTCCTGACCAACTCCTCACTGCCCGCTTCCAGAAGGCGTCTCACCGTCCCTCTCCTGGCAGCGGACCTCCCCCTGCCGTGCCTGCTCCTTTCTCTGGACCGGTCCACCCTGGCCCATGTTGGTGATCTCCTCTCTGTCCCTCCAGGTCCCCTGCTCCGAGGTGACCGAGATCTCCTGCGCTCCCTGGGTGATTCCCGCCTCCTCAAGGGGGTATGCTCCCTCCCTGTATCACGTCCTGATCTAGACGCCTGTGAGGAAGAGGCACCAGTCACATCATCCCCCCTCTCCCTCCTCACATTCCCCTCCCTGCCCCCCCCTCCCCTCCCCGTTGCGGGGACAACATCCTCAAAAGCTGCGCCAGGGCAGACATCCCCCCTACCTGGCCAGCTGTACCTGCTCCTGCCGATGTTCCTTCCAGAGGGTCCTCTTCCTCATCGAAGTCACCACTGGCCTCTAACTCCAGTGGTGGCTCCGTCCACAGCTCCAGTTCCTCCAAAGCCTCTGTTTCCCTGCTGGCTTCCTCCGCCTCATCCACCCTTGCCGTAGAGGCACAGTCCACTGTAAAACAAACAACCATCAGCAAAGCCATTCCACAAACCCAGCACCCCCACCCAACCTCCCCCTGCCCACCCACTTACCCTTGCCCGCCTCTACATAGCTGCCCTCCCAACCTCTAACTTGCCCCCCCCCATTTACTTCCTTCTCACCTATTTCTTCCCTTTACTTTTATTTTACTTTTTTTTTTTTTTTTTTGTCATCCCCTGCTATCCCCTTCCCCTATTCCCTATCTTAACCCACCCCCTCTCTCAGGGCCACAACCCCCCTACCCACATCTCCCTGTGACAGATACCCACCCCTTTGTCCTTTACAAGCAATTTAAAAAAAAACCTAAGCGATCCCAGCACGTCCTGCTGCCCCCCCCTTTTCCCCCATTCTCTCTATGCCTGATCCTGCAAATTGCCCCTTCCTAACCATCCCCAGACCCTCTATCTGCCAATCCTGTAATCCACTCCCTACTCCTGCCCATTCCCCCCCCCATCCCGCCAGGTTTATCTACACCTGGGGCCCTTACCCTCCATGCCATCCCTTGTTGCAGCCCTCCATCTGCCCAGCAGCCACTTTATCTATAGTGGTGGGCCCACTTGGACTCTCCCCCCCTTTATTCCCCCTGCCCTTGCTGAAAACAAACATTTCCTGAGATTGCACATTAGCAGGTTGAGCTATCACAACATTGCAGCCCCCCCCCCCGGCACCTCTGCATAACACTGCAGACCGTTATCCTCTCCACCCGGCATCAGCCACCTTCAGCTCAGAGTCTCCCCGCTTGTGCTGCAGCTCCCCCTCTGCCCGCTAACACTTACCTGTCCTCCTCGTCACTGCCCGGCTGCTCCGCCGTCCGCCTCTACCCTGCCTAGGCTCCGGCTGTGACCGCTGGGCCGTGACGTCATCCGGAGCCGCCGGTCCCCTCTGTGGGCCCTCCATAGCCGTCTCCTCCGGTCCAGCTTGCTGCCGCTCCGCCTCCTGAATGGCCCTTGCAGACCTGCCTCTCCTTCGGCTACCTTGCGGCCCCGGCTGCGACCGCCGGGCCGTGACGTCATCCGCCGCCTCCTCTCTAGGCCTCAAGCCCGACCTGGGCCCGGCCGTTGACGCTCCTCCTGATCCCGGCTGCTGCACGTCTTCCGGACTGCCAGAGGGCCTGCTGCTCCCCCTCCTTCTTCCACCAATGCCCCCATCTGGGCTCAGACGTTCAGGAGGCCTGGATCTCCGCACAGGCCGCACGCTCCTCCTAGTAGCTGTCCCTCTGGTGACAGGGACCTCCCCCGCATCTCTTGTGCCTGCTCTCCCTGCAGTCTCCAGCCTCTCCCTGATCCAGCCAGCTCCTTTCTGCTTCGCCACCTCCATCAGCTCAGCTAACAAGGCCTCCATTCCGGTGAGCAAAATTAATCCCCACCGTGCTGCTCCTGATCAAAATGTGTGTTGCCACTTCCTGTCCTGTGTTTATAAACCCCTTCTTCAGCCCAGCCCCCTGTCCTTTCTTTAACCCCCTGTCTTCTTCCTAGTGGGGTCACATAACCCTTCCTTCCATCCTTTCATACAGGGTTCCTACTTTCTACAGGAATGAGTTTATACACTCCATCACAGTAGTGTAGTGGGCTGTTTGTATAATAAGATTGGTGGTCCAGTAAATATTTCTCTGAGTTTCTGATTCTTAGTTAATATAGGTTGTAAATCCTTAAACGGACACTCAAGTCAAAATAAAACTTTTATGATTCAGAAAGCACATGCTAAACAACTTTCCAATTTACTTCTATTAACAAAATTAATTAAAAGTCTTTTTATAGCTAAACTTTTTGAGTCACAAGCTCCTACTGAGCATGTGCAAGAATTCACAGAATATACATATATGCATTTGTGATTTGCTGATGGCTGTCACATGATACAGTAATAGTAGAAACAGACATAATCTACTCATTTAAAATTCAGACTAAGTGCTATTGCATTGTCTTTTTATCGTGCATTTGTTCATTGTGCTAATCTACCGTATTTACTTGTCCTTTAATATTTGTTTTAGTAGTGTTCTTGCTTTCTTGTAAGTAATAACCAAGTGGATTCTGATGGTTTCCTTTATTTCTCTCTATATTTCAAAAAGGTTGTTTTTGAGTATTTTTATGGCACACTCAATTTCCCTGATAGTTTGTCATGCTGAATGTAACTGTTGGATCATGGATTCATGAAGTGAAGACAAATGTTGTCACCTGATCCAAGCAGGTTGTGGTGGCATACAATATATTGACTATATATAACTGATTTCTTTATGTGGCTGAGTTGAAAGCTGGAACTATGAAGGTATTTGTTGTGATCCATTGGTTTCTTGTATATTGTAGTTGAGATAGTTCCTTCTTTAATGATATTAACAGTGGTATCTAAGAAATTTTAACTTTTTGGAGTATTCCAGAGTGGGATTAATGGTGGGGTGGAAATCTATTATAGTCCTTGTGGAACTGTTTTAGTGACATTTCCCCTTCAGTACAGATAATGAAGATGTCATTTAGGTCACCTCTACCTTGATGACATTTTCCTAATTCAGGTCTGTATGGCAGAATTAATGTTTTTAAATCATTTAAAGGGACACTCAAGTGAAAATTAAACTTTCATAATTCAGATAGAGCAGCAATTTTAAACAACTTTCCAATTTATTTTCATTAGCAGTCTTTTTATAGTTACACTTTTTGAGTCACCAGCTCCTACTGAGCATGTGCAATAATTCACAGAAGTTACGTATATGCATTTGTGATTGGCTGATGTCTGTCACGTGATACAGGAGGAGTGGAAATAGACATAACTTAGAAATTTGTCAGAAAAAAATCTACTGCTCATTTGAAGTTCAGATTAAGTGCTATTGCATTGTCTTTTTATTTGTTTATTATGTAAACTACTGTATTTACTGGTCCTTTAACATTGTCATTTGTTAGCCTCATTCACAAAATTTGGCAAATCAAAAGCAGCTCAGATATTCTATTCAGTGTTTTCCCCAGGACCTTTTTAGGAATAGTCTGTGCAAAGAATAATGCACAATCTGGTAATACAAGTGGATGGTTTAAAATTTTATCTAGAGCATCTTAAGTTTTTTAGCACACCCTATACTTTTTCTGGATAGCATAGGGTGCATTATTAGCATGCTCATTGTGCTCGTATTACAACTGATGAGTTAAGTGTTGCACTTGAGTGCAGTCCAAAATAGCGCTATCAAATTTAGAGCTTTTTGAGACCTGAAGTAAACCAATATAGCTTGCTAGTTTTCATAACAAAATAAACGAAAATGCTATGGAAATAATCTATTAAAGTTATATTTAGACTTAATGTTTATAAACCAATATTTTATTAATAAAAAAACAAAAAAGGTTTTGTGGCAGAACTAAAGCTATATGGTATATTGCAAGAGGCAAGACTATGAAGAGCTCCACTACTTACGCACCAATGGGCTAGTACTTGAGCGATATCCACATGAATTTTACTGCACACCCCCTTAATCTATTATGATTGGGATTTAGCGTAGCAACCTATTGCTCGAGCACTAGAAAATAACATTGGACTTAGAAGTGCCAACATTTCTTTCATGTAATTGGCAAGATTCCATGAGCTAGTGACGTATGGGATATACATTCCTACCAGTAGGGGCAAAGTTTCCCAAACCTCAAAATGCCTATAAATTCACCCCCACTACACCCACAATTCAGTTTTACAAACTTTGCCTCCTATGGAGGTGGTGAAGTAAGTTTGTGCTAGATTTCTACGTTGATATGCGCTTCTCAGCATGCTGAATCCCGGTTCCTCTCAGAGTGCAGTGAATGACAGAGGGATGTGAAGGGAGTATTACCTATTGAATGCAATGGTCATCCTAACGGGGATCGACGATATACTCTTATATACCAATACCTCTGCTGATTCTCGTTTCAGTACTGGTTTGGCTATCTACTTTATGTAGATGAGTGTCTTTTGGTAAGTATGTTTTCCTTTATTAAGACACTCTCAGCTATGGTTTGGCACTTTATATGTAAAGTTCTAAATATAATGTTTGTACTTATATTTGCCATGATTCAGGTTTATCAGTATATTTCCTTTTTGCAGACTGTCAGTTTCATTTTGGGAAATGCACATAAAAAAAAAATTCTCTCCTGAAATTTTCAAATTGACTTTCTTTTCTAAACTTCGGGCTGTTAGGCTCGCGGGTGCACAAAATGCTATAATTTATTGCGTCATTCTTGGCGCGAGACTTTTTGGTGTGAGAATTAAGTTTGTTGATGTAATTTTGTCATTTCCGGCGTCTTAGTTGGCGCCGAGAATTTTCACATAGTTGCGTCATCTATGACGCTCGTGTTTGTTGCAGACGTTTTTGGGGCCAAAAATATTTTGTCAGTTGTGGGCGTCATACTTGGCGCCAGACTTTTGACATTATTTAAGTATTCATGTATTTTTGCTTCTGGTTTCAAGAGGCTTATTTTGTTTGCATTTTTTTCCCATTCCGGAAACTGTCATATAAGGAAATTGATAATTTTGCTTTATATGTTATTTTTTCTCTTACATATTGCAAGATGTCTCAATCTGATCCTGTTTCAGAATCCACTATTGGAATCCTGCTGCCTGATGTTGGTTCTACCAAAGCTAAGTGCATTTGTTGTAAACTTGTGGTAACTGTACCTCCAGCTGTAATTTGTGATAGTTGTCATGACAAACTTTTACATGCAGACATTATTTCCATTAGTAGTAATCCATTACCTGTTGTTATTCCTTCAACATCTAATGCTCAGGATATTCCTGTTAATGTGAGAGAATTTGTTTCTAATTCTATTCAGAAGGCTTTGTCTGTCATACCACCTTCTAATAAACGTAAAAGGTCTTTTAAAACTTCTCATAAAATTGATGAATTTTTAAATGACCAACAACATTCTGATTTATCTATCTCTAATGAGGATCTGGTTCAGAAGATTCTGCCTCAGATATTGACTCTGACAAATGTTTATACTTATTTAAAATGGAGTATATTTGTTCCTTGTTGAAAGAGGTGTTGATTGCATTAGATATGGAGGAGACTAGTCCTCTTGATATTAAAACTAGTAAAAGTTTAAATTCAGTTTTTAAACCTCATGTAGTTATTCCTGAGGTTTTTTTCCAGTTCCTGATGCAATTTCAGATGTAATTTCTAGGGAATGGAATAGACTGGGTACCTCTTTTACTCCTTCAAGGTTTAAGAAGCTGTACCCTTTGCCGTCTGATAGATTGGAGTTTTGGGAAAAGATCCCCAAAGTTGATGGGGCCAGCTCTTCTCTTGCTAAACGTACTACTATTCCTACGGAAAATAGTACTTCTTTTAAAGATCCTTTAGATAGGATACTTGAATCTTATCTAAGGAAGGCTTATTTATGTTCAGGTCATCTTCTTAGGCCTGCTATTTCTTTGGCTGATGTTGCAGCTGCTTCAACTTTTTGGTTGGAAACCCTAGCGCAACAAGTATCAGATCATAATGTGTATAGCATTGTTAAGTTAATTCAACATGCTAATAATTTAATTTGTGATGCCATTTTTGATATCATTAGAATTGATGTCAGATATATGTCTTTAGCTATATTAGCTAGAGGAGCTTTATGGCTTAAATCTTGGAATGCTGACATGACTTCTAAATGAACATTGCTATCTCTCTCTTTCCAAGGTAATAAATTATTTGGTTCTCAGTTGGATTAAATTATTTCAACTGTCACTGGGGGGAAGGGAGCTTTTTTGCCTCAGGATAAAAAATCTAAGGGTAAATTTAAGGCTGCTAACCATTTTCGTTCCTTTCGACAAAATAAGGAACAGAAACCTGATCCTTCCCCTAAGGGAACAGTTTCCAATTGGAAGCCTTCTTCAGTCTGTAATAAATCCAAGCTATTTAAAAGATCTAAATCAGCCCCCAAGTCCGCATGAAGGTGCGGCCCTCATTCCAGCTCAGCTGGTAGGGGGCAGACTAAAATTTTTCAAGAATGTTTGGATCAATTCAATCCAAAATCATTGGATTCAGAACATTGTTTCTCAAGGGTACAGAATAGGTTTCAAAGTCAGACCGCCTGTGAGAAGTTTCTTTCTCTCACACATTCCAGTGAACCCAGAAAAGGCTCAGGCTTTCCTGAAGTGTGTTTCAGACCTGGAGGTATCTGGGGTAATTGTGCCAGTTCCTGTTCAGGAACGGGGTCTGGGGTTTTATTCAAATCTGTTCATTGTCCCAAAGAAGGAGAATTATTTCAGACCAGTTCTGGATCTAAAAATTTTGAATTGTTATGTGAGAATACCAACATTCAAAATGGTGACTATAAGGACTATTCTGCCTTTTGTTCAGCAAGGGCATTATATGTCCACAATAGACTTACAAGATGCATATCTTCATATTCCAATTCATCCAGATCACCATCAGTTCCTGAGATTCTCTTTTCTAGACAAGCATTACCAATTTGTTGCTCTTCCTTTTGGCCTAGCGACAGCTCCAAGGATCTTTTCAAAGGTTCTTGGTGCCCTGCTCTCTGTAATCAGAGAGCGGGGTATTGCAGTGTTTCCTTATTTGGACAATATCTTGGTACTTGCTCAGTCTTTATGTTCTGCAGAATCTCACACAAATCAACTAGTGTTGTTTCTTCGAAAACATGGTTGGAGGATCAATTTACCAAAAAGTTCTTTGACTCCTCAGACAAGGGTGACCTTTTTAGATTTCCAAATAGATTCAATATCCATAACTTTGTCTCTAACAGACAAGAGACATCTGAAATTGGTAACAGCTTGTCGGAACCTTCAGTTTCAATCATTCCCTTCAGTAGCTATGTGCATGGAGGTTTTAGGTCTCATGACTGCAGCATCGGACGTAATCCCCTTTGCTCATTTTCCCATGATACCTCTTCAGCTTTGTATGCTGAATCAATGGTGCAGGGATTATACAAGGATATCACAATTAATATCCTTAAATCCCAATGTTCGACTATCTCTGACTTGGTGGTTACATCACCATTGTTTAGTTCAAGGGGCCTCTTTTGTTCATCCAACCTGGACTGTGATCACAACAGATGCAAGTCTTTCAGGTTGGGGAGCTGTCTGGGGATCTCTGACAGCGCAGGGGTTTGGAAATCTCAAGAGGCGAGATTACCAATCAATATTTTGGAACTCTGTGCGATTCTCAGAGCTCTTCAGTTTTGGCCTCTTCTGAAGAGAGAACCATTTATTTGTTTTCAGACAGACAATGTCACAACCGTGGCGTATGTCAATCATCAAGGTGGGACTCACAGTCCTCAAGCTATGAAAGAAGTATCTTGGATACTTGCTTGGGTGGAATCCAGCTCCTGTCTAATTTCTGCAGTCCATATCCCAGGTATAGACAATTGGGAAGCGGATTATCTCAGTCACCAGACTTTACATCCGGGAGAGTGGTCTCTTCACCCAGATGTATTTTTTCAGATTGTTCAGATGTGGGGGCTTCCAGAAATAGATCTGATGGCTTCTCATCTAAACAGGAAACTTCCCAGGTATCTGTCCAGGTCCAGGGATCCTCAGGCGGAAGCAGTGGATGCGTTGACACTTCCTTGGAGTTATCAACCTGCTTATATCTTTCCGCCTCTAGTTCTTCTTCCAAGAGTGATTTCCAAAATCATAATGGCGCGCTCGTTTGTACTGCTGGTGGCTCCAGCATGGCCACACAGGTTTTGGTATGCGGATCTTGTTCGGATGTCCAGTTGCCAACCTTGGCCACTTCCGTTAAGGCCAGACCTTCTATCTCAAGGCCCATTTTTCCATCAGGATCTCAAATCATTAAATTTGAAGGTATGGAGATTTAACGCTTAGTGCTTAGTCATAGAGGTTTCTCTGACTCAGTGATTAATACTATGTTGCAGGCTCATAAATCTGTGTCTAGAAAGATTTATTACCGAGTTTGGAAGACTTACATTTCATGGTGTTCTTCTCATAAATTCTCTTGGCATTTTAGAATGGTTTAGATAAGGGTTTGTCTGCAAGTTCCTTGAAAGGACAAATCTCTGCTCTTTCTGTTCTGTTTCACAGAAAAATTGCTAATCTTCCTGATATTCATTGTTTTGTACAGGCTTTGGTTCGTATCAAGCCTGTCATTAAATCAATCTCTCCTCCTTGGAGTCTTAATTTGGTTTTTAAAGCTTTACAGGCTCCTCCGTTTGAGCCTATGCATTCTCTGGACATTAAATTACTTTCTTGGAAAGTACTGTTCCTTTTGGCCATCTCTTCTGCTAGAAGAGTTTCTGAATTATCTGCTCTTTTTTGTGAATCTCCTTTTCTGATTTTTCATCAGGATAAGGTGGTCTTGCGGACTTCATTTAAATTTTTACCTAAGGTTGTGAATTCCAACAACATTAGTAGAGAAATTGTTGTCCCTTCATTGTGTCCTAATCCTAAGAATTCTCTGGAGAGATCTTTACATTCTTTGGGTGTGGTAAGAGCTTTGAAATATTATGTGGAAGCTACTAAAGATTTCAGAAAGTCGGCTAGTCTATTTGTTATCTTTTCTGGTTCTAGGAAAGGTCAGAAGGCTTCTGCCATTTCTTTGGCATCTTGGTTAAAGCTTTTGATTCATCATGCTTATTTGGAGTCGGGTAAATCCCCGCCTCAGAGGATTATGGCTCATTCTACTAGGTCATTTTCCACTTCCTGGGCTTTTAAGAATGAAGTTTCTGTTGATCAGATTTGCAAAGCAGCAACTTGGTCTTCTTTGCATACTTTTACTAAATTCTACCATTTTTATGTTTTTTCTTCTTCAGAAGCAGTTTTTGGTAGAAAAGTACTTCAGGCATCTGTTTCAGTTTGATTCTTCTGCTTATAATTTCATTTTTTTTCATTATAAGATTAAAACTTTTGATTTGGGATGTGGATTAATTTTTCAGCGGAATTGTCTGTCTTTATTGTTATCCCTCCCTCTCTAGTGACTCTTGCGTGGAGTGCCACATCTTTGGTATTTGCTATCCCATACGTCACTAGCTCATGGACTCTTGCCAATTACATGGAAGAAAACATAATTTATGTAAGAATTTACCTGATAAATTCATTTCTTTCATATTGGCAAGAGTCCATGAGACCCACCCTTTTTATGGTGGTTATGATTTTTTTGTATAAAGCACAATTATTCCAATTCCTTGATGATGCTTTCGCTCCTTTCTTATCACCCCACTTCTTGGCTATTCGTTAAACTGAATTGTGGGTGTAGTGGGGGGTGTATTTATAGGCATTTTGAGGTTTGGGAAACTTTGCCCCTCCTGGTAGGAATGTATATCCCATATGTCACTAGCTCATGGACTCTTGCCAATATGAAAGAAATGAATTTATCAGGTAAATTCTTACATAAATTATGTTTTTTTGCTCTCCACTTTTAAAATAATGCTTAAAGGTTACAAGTGGAACGCTATTTAACTTTCCTGCTCGAGTGTTAACTTTGCTAGAAGTAAGCTTTTTGCGCTCATCGGGATGCACTCGTATTATGAATTGAAAGTAAATTGTTTTTGTTTGCACTCACCCGACAAGGGCAAAAAGGCGAACTTAGAATATCATATGCACGTTTACAAATTCCCCCATAGAAGTCAATGGAGAATAAAAATGGGAAAAAAAATCCAACACCCCACCCCATATATATATATATATGTATATATATATATACATATATATATATATATATATATATATATATATATATATAATAAACAATTTCCAGTTCAGCCCACCAATGGACAACTCACCTGGGTGCAAGGATACAAATTCAAATAGAAAACAAGGGAATGCACTCTCAGGACTTCTTCAAAACCAATTTAATGGAACGTTTTCGGGGCTGATGAAGGGGTTGTGAACCCCGAAAACGTTCTGGTACAATATATATATATATATATAAAAGAGAGTGAGAAGAGCCAGTACAATCCAAAAACAAAAAAACTAATAAAAATTTTGTGACTTTAGAAAGAACATATAACATATAACAATTGCAATAGTGCTACCTCCAGAGACGTGGGACCGCTATGGGGCTAAATTTGCCCCCTCCTACGCCAACCTCTTTATAGGGTGGTGGGAGAGGACCCACATCTATGGAGGTAGTGGAGCCAATTCCTCTGATCATGTCATCAAATACGTTCGTTATATTGATGACCTGCTTTTGATTTGGTCTGGTGACTATGCTACAGCAGAAAAATATGTGGATGATCTTAATGCTAATGAGGTCGGGATTCAGTTCACCTTTGAGTGGAACAAGTGTGCTATCTCCTTTTTGGATATTTCCCTCAAGGGTATTCCAAACGAAAATAAAGTTGTCTCTTCTCTCTTTAGGAAGCCAATTGCGGGCAACACTGTGTTGCATGCAAAGAGTCATCATCCTAAACATGTTTTTGGCGGAATTGCCAAGGGTCAGTTTATGAGGGTACGTCGTAACTGTACCCAGCAACGAGATTTCCTTGAAGAGAGTAAAGACCTGAGTAAAAGACTCAGAGAGAGGGGCTACTCTAGGTGGACTATATGTAAGGCTCAATCTGAAGTGAATAAAATGGATAGGTCATCTATGCTTAAAGTACTCAGAGTAAGCCAAATCGTGTACCCAAGAATACTAAACCTAGGTTTATTACCCAATTCTCCAATCAGTATGAGGATATATGTGATATCATTGGTAAAAATCTTCCAATACTGATGGGAGACAAGAAATTAAAAGAGAAAGTAGAAGGAGGCTGTATGTTTGTAGCAAGGCGAGCTTCCACGCTGGGTAATATACTTTCCCCCAGTCTACTTAGGGAGCCATCTGTAAATAACTCATGGCTGCACCATGAAGGTACTAACCGATGTGGCAGACGCACCTGTAGTTCTTGTGATCATATTCAGGTTGGCAGGTCCTTTGTATCTCGTCACTCTGGTGAAACCTTTAACACTAAAGGCTGCATTAATTGCAAAAGTACCTACATTGTTTACCTAATTGAGTGTATAAGCTGTTCCAAATCCTATGTAGGTAGAACTACTAGGGATGTGGGAACCAAAGTTAGGGAACACCTATCTTATATATCTGGAGAGAGACATTGCTCAGCATTATCCAGATATTTTCTGGATGTTCATCACAAAGATGTCACTTCTTTTAAGTGGTAAGCAATTGAGCGAATCCCAATGACCTCCAGAGGAGGAGACAGATTATCTATTTTGTGCAGGCAGGAAACCTACTGGATATTCAAACTGAATTGTTTGGTGCCAGTAGGTTTCAATTCTGAGCATGACATTTTGAATTTCTGGAACAGATACGTTGGGTCCCCTTATAGATGTGTCTACTTACTTATTATAAATCAGTGAATAAAGTCTTGGATATGGGTCTTTTTTTCTGACCTTTGTCATATGGTCAGCAAATTATTCCCGCCCTCTTTCTTGTATAGTCAACCTAATGCTTCCTGATTTTCCATGATGAGTATTATACTCTCTTTTTTTCCATATTTTCTTGTATGTGGAAAGATGAGTATATATTTTACTTGGTAAAATTATCTGGTTAACTGTTGCCTTTTTTTGACTAATGTACGGTATGAGGCAGGCTGCTAAAATTTCTGTCAATATGTCTAGGTTACATTAAGGTTACTAAAGTACCAGTTCATTTAATACCAATGGTTATTTAGGTTTTGTTCGAATAAGATGTATTAAATTATTATATTTTCCATTTTTTTGCTTACAAATACGTATAACCTTTAATATTTAGTATTTTACTCATCCAAGGGATAACAGTTAATAACATGTTTAATGTCCAATCTGGTTCTATATGTTTTCTCATTTAAAATTCTCCTCTCAATATTACTAATCATGTATATTAAATAGAGTGTTTCAAAATGTAGCAATTTTGTATTAACCAATCACTGTGGTTTTAGTTCTTTTTAAAGCTATCATGTGTGTTTAATCAGACTTTTCACTGGCTGCATTCTGAATCTACTAACCATGTTTTGATGTCTCCATAGTTTTATTTTTTATTTATGTTTGAATAAAGTTTTTTCATTTTAAAGAAGCCCTAAGGACCGCTACCTTTCTTTTTTTAATTTAACTACAGCGGGTACAGGGACCCACTTCTTGGTCCTATACTGTTTCACTGTTTTATTTACACAGTGCTGCACTGTTTGCCCAGGACGCTTACCTATTGGCGGCTGTTACTCCCCACGGATGCATTGGATTGGCTGATCACCCGGATAGCGTAAAAGCAGTAACGCAGCTATTGCGAGTCATGTCGGTATAGCTATACCGCAAGCATTTTAGCCTGTAACGCAACGTACATTCCGCACTAAAATACATTTTTTTTATGGGATTTTCATAGCACCGGTATTACAGGTTGTGCGGTGAGGCTAAAAAGCTTGCGTTGCAGCCTATACCGACACGATCCATACTCTCATCTGAGAGCAGTAGTTATGAGTTTGCGCCACAAAAATGTTTCACAAAACTCATAACTAAACAGTTACAAAGTATATTAACACCCATAAACTACCTATTAACCTCTAAACCGCCACCCTCCCGCATTGCAAACACTATAATAAACCTATTAACCCCATATCTGCCGCCCACCCACATTTGAATTTGAAGAATCAAATCAGCCAATAGGAATGCAAGGTACGCCATTTTGAAATGGCTACCTTGCTTTGAAGCTTCAGTGGACCGTATGGAGAGGACGCTGCGCGATGGATGTCTTTGCTTCTCCGCTCCACGCTACCGGGATGGAAATAGAAGACACCCCCAGGATGGATGAAGATGTTGCGGCCTGGATGAAGACTTCTTGCCGCCTGGATGTCTGAACTTCAGCAACCGTGAGTAGATATTCTGGGGTTAGTATTATGTTTTTTTGGGTGTTTTTTTTTCAGATTAGGGTTTGGGCTTTTGAAAAAGAGCTAAATGCCCTTTTAAGGGCAATAAAAAAGAGCTGAATGCCCTTTTAAGGGCAATGCCCATACAAATGTCCCTTTAGGGGCAATGGGTAGCTTGTTTTTTTTTTTAGAGCTAGGTTTTTTATTTTGGGGGTTGATTGGGTGGTGGGTTTTACTGTTGGGGGACTTTGTATTTTTTTTACAGGTAAAAGAGCTGTTTAATTTAGGGCAATGCCCTACAAAAGGCCCTTTTAAGGGCTATTGGTAGTTTATTGTAGGCTAGGGATGTTTATATTTTGGGGGGCTTTTTTATTTTTTAGGGCTATTAGATTAGGTGTAATTGTTTTCATTTTTTATTATTTTGTTTATTATTTTTTGTAAGCTTAGTGTTTTTTATTTTTCGTAATTTAGTGTTTATTATTTTTTGTAATTTTAGATTTTTTAATTTTTCTCATAGTGTTAGGTTTTTTTAAATTTGTAATTTAGGTTTTTTAATTGGTAGTATTTTTTTATTTTATTACAATAGTAAGGTTAGGTTAATTTATAGTTTCATGTTAGGTTTATTTTTATTTCACAGGTAAGTTTTTATTTATTTAAATATAGTTATATTGTAATTTTAATTTAAAGTTAGTAGGGTGTTAGGTTTAGGGGTTAATAGTTTAATTTAGTGTTTTGCGATATGGGGGGCCGGCAGTTTAGGGGTTAATAGGCTTATTTAGTGGCGGAGATATGGAAGGCCGGAGGTTTAGGGGTTAATAGGTTTATTTAGTGGCGGAGATGTGGGAGGCCAGAGGTTTAGGGGTTAATAACTTTATTATAGTGGCGGCGATGTCGGGGAGCGGCGGAATAGGGGTTAATAGCTTTATTATAGTGGCGGTGATGTCAGGGAGTGGCGGAATAGGGGTTAATAACTTTTATTAGTGGTGGCGATGTCGGGAGCAGCGTTTTAGGGGTTAATAAATTTATTTAGATGTCAGCGATGTCGGGGGTGGCAGATTAGGGGTGAATTAACTTGGGGTTTATGTTAGGGTTTGAAAATATTAAGGATTAGACTAAGCGCCACGGTAGTTTACCCTCTAGCTTTATACAAAAGGCCTCCTAGCTGGCTGTATGACTGTTTTTATTGTATGACTGTTTTTATTAATGAATATATAATGTATTAATCTAATATTATTTTAACCCATAATATTAGAACTATAGCTTTTTATAATCAAGTGTTTTTTAGGACCTCCATCTATTTGTCCTTACCTGTGGCTCTTTCACTACCCCAGCCTTTTTTAGGCGCTTTATACTATTACCTTTTCCTCACAGGTTTATGTTAGGGTGTTAGGTTAAACGTAACTTTTTTTCCCCATATACATCAATGGGGTTGCGTTACGGAGATTTTTCATGCCGCATATCAGGTGTTAGTTTTTTTTCAAACAATCTCTCCCCATTGATGTCTATGGAGGAAAGCGTGCACAAGCACGTCAAAGCAGCCCTTGGATTTTGTGCGGTATGGAGCTTAACGCCACCATATCGTATGCACAAGGAGGCTTTTCAGTAACTCCTAATGGCAGCGCTATGGAAGGTGAAATAACGCAACTTTTTTGGCGCACCCTATTTAGCGCAAAACTCGTAATCTAGTTGATTGTTTCTACACAAATCAACAAAACCTAGGATGAACACTTTAGTCATAGATTACTTATTTTAGCAATAGGATTGTTACGTGCTCTTCGCATTTATCTGTTAAACATCAGAATAAGGCATAGTTCATCCAGGCTGACAGTATCAAGCCAAATACCCTCTGTTCTATTTTTATTCCCTCCAGGCATGACCAAAGAAAGTTTCAGTTTGGAACAGAAATCTGCATTACTGTTCTGCTGTCACTGGAGAAATGATAGAAACAAATGGGAAATAAAAAGTTTTCCTGTCATCATTGTCCATATCTGTTTAATAAAAACATTTTTTTTAAAATATATTTTACTTTGGGTACCCCATCCCTATGGTAGGTAATTAGACTTTGTGACTATGACAGAGATGGTAACATCCATTCTATTTTACATTAAAACACATTCATATTTTTAACTTAATTTCCACAGGGAAAAACACCAAAAATGAATTAATACTTAATTGATTCAGAGATATGGAATGTCAAAAGAGAAGAAGAATAAATAAATTGAGGCAGCTAGGGACATGTGAGTCATATTTGAATCTTGATTGACAAGTCAGTAGAATTTTGAATCTAGTCAGTAGAATTTTGATTTTTTTCCCATACCATTTTTTATAAGACCACACAGTATGCACCCTATAATTGGTAGTATATATAGAGACTAATACATTTAAAACTAAAACTAAACAATGTAATACATTGGCATTTTGCAAATTGTACAAATTAGATTCAGCATTACTGAGTATAATTGCTTAGGTGTTTTATTTTTAGGTACACCAAAGTATATCACTAGTCACACTTTACAATAGCATATCAATTGAATTGAAGAGCAATCTAGGCTACATTTCTTTTGTTTTTTTTCCTTTACAGGGAGTGCAGAATTATTAGGCAAATGAGTATTTTGACCACATCATCCTCTTTATGCATGTTGTCTTACTCCAAGCTGTATAGGCTCGAAAGCCTACTACCAATTAAGCATATTAGGTGATGTGCATCTCTGTAATGAGAAGGGGTGTGGTCTAATGACATCAACACCCTATATCAGGTGTGCATAATTATTAGGCAACTTCCTTTCCTTTGGCAAAATGGGTCAAAAGAAGGACTTGACAGGCTCAGAAAAGTCAAAAATAGTGAGATATCTTGCAGAGGGATGCAGCACTCTTAAAATTGCAAAGCTTCTGAAGCGTGATCATCGAACAATCAAGCGTTTCATTCAAAATAGTCAACAGGGTCACAAGAAGCGTGTGGAAAAACCAAGGCTCAAAATAACTGCCCATGAACTGAGAAAAGTCAAGCGTGCAGCTGCCAAGATGCCACTTGCCACCAGTTTGGCCATATTTCAGAGCTGCAACATCACTGGAGTGCCCAAAAGCACAAGGTGTGCAATACTCAGAGACATGGCCAAGGTAAGAAAGGCTGAAAGACGACCACCACTGAACAAGACACACAAGCTGAAACGTCAAGACTGGGCCAAGAAATATCTCAAGACTGATTTTTCTAAGGTTTTATGGATTGATGAAATGAGAGTGAGTCTTGATGGGCCAGATGGATGGGCCCGTGGCTGGATTGGTAAAGGGCAGAGAGCTCCAGTCCGACTCAGACGCCAGCAAGGTGGAGGTGGAGTACTGGTTTGGGCTGGTATCATCAAAGATGAGCTTGTGGGGCCTTTTCGGGTTGAGGATGGAGTCAAGCTCAACTCCCAGTCCTACTGCCAGTTTCTGGAAGACACCTTCTTCAAGCAGTGGTACAGGAAGAAGTCTGCATCCTTCAAGAAAAACATGATTTTCATGCAGGACAATGCTCCATCACACGCGTCCAAGTACTCCACAGCGTGGCTGGCAAGAAAGGGTATAAAAGAAGAAAATCTAATGACATGGCCTCCTTGTTCACCTGATCTGAACCCCATTGAGAACCTGTGGTCCATCATCAAATGTGAGATTTACAAGGAGGGAAAACAGTACACCTCTCTGAACAGTGTCTGGGAGGCTGTGGTTGCTGCTGCACGCAATGTTGATGGTGAACAGAACAAAACACTGACAGAATCCATGGATGGCAGGCTTTTGAGTGTCCTTGCAAAGAAAGGTGGCTATATTGGTCACTGATTTGTTTTTGTTTTGTTTTTGAATGTCAGAAATGTATATTTGTGAATGTTGAGATGTTATATTGGTTTCACTGGTAAAAATAAATAATTGAAATGGGTATATATTTGTTTTTTGTTAAGTTGCCTAATAATTATGCACAGTAATAGTCACCTGCACACACAGATATCCCCCTAAAATATCTATAACTAAAAACAAACTAAAAACTACTTCCAAAACTATTCAGCTTTGATATTAATGAGTTTTTTGGGTTCATTGAGAACATGGTTGTTGTTCAATAATAAAATTAATCCTCAAAAATACAACTTGCCTAATAATTCTGCACTCCCTGTAGTTTATATACTTTCATGAAAATGTATTTCCCCATCCCTAGAGAGCTTACATTCTTAGGGGCTCGCCGGAAACAAAAGTTATGAAGCAGCGGTCTGAAGGCCGCTGCACCATAACCTGTCCACCTGCTCTGAGGCGGCGGACAGAAATCAACCCGATCGAATACGATCGGGTTGATTGACACCCCCTGCTAGCAGCAAATTGGCCGTAAATCTGCAGAGGGTGGTATTGCACCAGCAGTTCACAAGAACTGCTAGTGCAATGATAAATGCCGGCAGTGTATGCTGTCAGCATTTATCGATGTGCAGCAGACATGATGCACTACATCGTATTATGTCCGCTCGCACATGAATAAATTGACCCCTGAAGACCGCTGCACCATAACCTGTCCACCTGCTCTGAGGCGGCGGACAGAAATCAACCCGATCGAATACGATCGGGTTGATTGACACCCCCTGCTAGTGGCCAATTGGCCGCAAATCTGCAGGGGGTGGTATTGCACCAGCAGTTCACAAGAACTGCTGGTGCAATGATAAATGCCAACAGCGTATGCTGTCGGCATTTATCGATGTGCAGCGGACATGATACACTACATCGTATTATGTCCGCTCGCACATGAATAAATTGACCCCTGTGTGACAGATGAACATAATAGGTGGGGAGCTCTGATTGTAGGCCATAGCCCATTGGGGAGGATTATTTTCCTGTTTGGAGCATTAGTCTTGGATGTACAATATACTTATGAGCTTAGGTGGTATGTTTTTCTGAAGAGGTAGGTTTTAAGTGAGGATATAAAGTTTGAAAAAGTTACCTCCCCAGTTAGGAATTATTCAAAACTACTTATGATCATGGACAGGCATTGGAGTCATAAATTAAGTTTATATCTGAAAGCTCTCAATATGGATGTGAGCTAACCATGACTGATATTAATGGCAATTACTATAATACTGGTGGGATATGGCTGATCTGCTGGATGGCAATTACTGGCATTCAGGTGGAATAAAATTATTAGAATGAATTTTTTTTAATATTTAATAAAAAAAGAAGATGGAGGGGAGGAAGACAAACAGTGATGTAAGTCCATCTGAAGGAATTTGTAAAACTACTACAAAGAGACAGTTAAAGGGAAGAAAATAAATGAAATATAAGAGAGATTTTTTTTTAAGATTTTCTTTTTTTTTTATATACTTTAATTCCACTATTTCAAGCCAAGACTATACCAACCTCTGCTGGCTTTAGAATGGAAGCATCTTCCATTAGTACTACACAACGTGCGTAGGGTGATTGTAATTTAACTCCTCCTCCTCCGTCGGTTTTCACTGATGTCCAGCCAGGCACTGTATGGAGTTGCAGCGCGACGGGGATGATACAGTAAAAGGATATTAATTCCTGCTTGATGGTGTCAAGGACCATGAACATCTTCTTGGTGACCACCAGTTGTTGGCGACCGCTGGTCTAGATATAGGTAATAATGGTTTTATACATTGTCTAGCAGTTCTTTCATGTCCATGGTCTGCAACTGCCTATGTATTTGACAAAATTTTCTCCTTTTTGTATGTTTTAATTATTTTCTTAAAATAAATGTTTTATTGAATATACTTGAATGATGCAGAAGCCACAGGTGAATTTGTTTTGCTTTGTTATACTAAGGGCTTTAAAGAGTGTAATTATTATTCCACTACACTACATGACAATGATTTGAAAGTTTTTACTGTGCTGTTCATGTTTGGGTAGCATCTGTTGGTGAATCTTTGGAGAAATTAGGTTATGTGAACTACAAGAACATCTGTTTTTTAGATAATAAATTAATTTCTATTTAATGGAGACACATATATACATACACTATAAAGCCAAAAATAAGTGGTCACCTGAACATCACAACTATATGAGCTTGTTAGACATCCCATTCTAAAACCTTGGGCATTAATAGGGAGTACCCCCTATAACAGCAATCAGACTTTTGCATTTCTCCAAGACATTGGAGTGTGTCTGTGGGAATCTGTGCCCATTCTGCCGAAATTGCATTTGTGAGCTTAAGTACTGATGTTGGATGAGAATCTGTGTTCCAATTCATCCCAAAGGTGTTTAATGGGGGTCAGGGCTCAGTGCAGGGCACTTGAGTTCCTTCACACCAAACTCATTAAACCATGTCTTTATGGACCTCACTTTGTGCACAAGGGAGCATTCATACAGGAACAGGAGAGGGCCTTCCCCAAACTGTTGCCACATAGTTAAAAGCACCCAATTGTCTAAAATGTCTTTGCATCCTGTAGCATAAAGATGACCCTTCATTGGAACTTTGAAAAACACCCCCAGACCATCATCCCTCCTCCACCAAACTTTACATTAGGCACTATGCATTCCGGTAGATGTTATCCTGGCATCCGTCACTCCAAGATAGGCGTGATTGATCACTTCAAAGAACATGTTTTGTTGGTGTGTTTTACACCACTCCAGCTAATGCTTGGCATTGCACATGTTGATGTGAGACTTGTGTACAGCTTGTGTACAACTGCTTGAAAATAGAAACCCATTTGTCACTCTCTAGTTTTGAATTAGGGTTGCAGAACACAACTGCTGAGATTGTTTTTAAATAACATTTATATTTATGTATATATGTGGTTTTTGTAAGCAGAGATTTAAAAAAAGGAAGCAATATATAGTAAATACCTTCTGTATAAACCTTTGCTGAGTTAGTATGCATTAAAGTTGAAATAAAGCAAAAACAACTTAACTTGTTATGCACAAAACTAATTAGAATATATATACACCAGAGGTAAGGTTAAGTATTGACAGAGTAAGATTAATGCCCCAAGTGGTGAACAGTAATAATGCAGTTTTGAGTAACAGAGCTGGCTAGTATACAGGTGATTACTAATTGTTTTAGCAGCTGAACGTCACAGAGGTTGCAAAGCATGTATGACAATATAGCAATTGTAGGATATGATTACAAACAGTAAGCAAGAAATGCCTTTAGTAGAACTTCTGTATATAGTTACCAGTGGTTTAAGTAGGTGCGCACATTAAGTGCATACAGGAGATGAACTGCTGATAAGGCAAATGAAAGAGACACAATCCAGAGTAAACAAGTAATGATATTACCTTCAAGAGTTTGCACAAACACTTTAGTGAACAAGTAGTAATTGCACAGAGCTACTTACAGCAGGCGAGTGGCATCCGAAGCTTGAGAAGAGGAATCACAGTCACAGAGACTCAGAGAGATCTCTAAGGTGTGTCAGAGATCTAGTCAATAACCAATCATTGAGGAATGGTGCAGCTGTTATTTATTGATTGGAGAGGTGGTGTGCAAAAGGTATGATGAATCCAGGTTAAAGGGGCAGAGGAATAGTAGATGTTAAAGGGGCAGAGGAAAATATATGACACCTTTTCATAAAGTTTCGGACGCACAGTTCCGGTGCTGATGTGTCTTCCAGAGGCAGTTTTGAACATGTGATAGGTGTTTTTTATGCACTACACACTTCAGCACTCAGTGGTTCTGCTTTGTGTGTTTGCATTGTCTACCACTTTGTGACTGGGTTGTTTAATTATGGAGATATTTGTTTATGTAGATTTCATGACTATGTTCTGGATTTTATGCACTTTTTATCATTTGGTGTGGCTGAAACACCTGAACTAGTAAGAGTGTTTTCATACTATTGGCCATATAGTATAAATGTGTGTGTGTGTGTATGTATGTATGTATGTAACAAGGCAAAGAAAGAGCAGGGGATCCTTAATGCGATCTCTGAGGAAGCGCATGTGCGCATGTACGAAGCGCGTCAGATATTGGCTTGCTGCCTATACAGGAATGTCTGTATCTTTTGTCACTATCAGCTTTATAAACCAGCTACTAAGCATTAAGGATCCACTTCTCTTTTGTTGCCTTTTTACGAATATAATTTTCTTTGCTTAAGGTAGCAGAATTTGAGCACCAGACCCTATCTGTTACACTTCTTTCCTGTGCTTCTTACTATAAGGTGATTCCAATCACAACTGGGCCACTTTAGAGTCCAACTGACTCCTGTACTTATGGACACACACCCTCCCACATGGGATGCTGTACTACAGATGCAGAGGAATCTTCGGGGGCCTTCCCGGAAACTCGCCACAACTTCAAGTGGCACAAGGCACCTACCAGCTTCACTGTGAACCGTGGAACATGGAAGAGTGCCAGGGTTATACCTGGGCCCACCAGGTTTTTACGAACTCTGGGTTAGCAGCACCAGATGCTGGAGGAGGTTCACACCGCCTCGCTTAAGGAACTGCTGAACCACACCATCCATAAAGAGGTAGGTGTTCCTTGTGCCCTAAAGGGACAGTGTACCTTTACTGGATTAAACTTTGATCAGAGGAGGCCCTGACTATTGCCTGTCACATTGACTTATTACATACTCATAGAGGAACCTTACTGAAGGAAAGTGCTTGGGACTTTTTTGTTCTTAATAGAGATATTATGGGGCCTACTTATCAAGCTCTGTATGTAGCTTGAAGGCCTGTGTTTCTGGCTTGCCAGAAACACCAGTTATAAAGCAGCGGTCTAAAGACCGCTGTTCCATAACCTGTCTGCCTGCTCTGAGGAGACATTGCGGGAAATCAACCCGATCGAATACGATCGGGTTAATTGACACCCTCTGTTAGCGGCCGATTGGCAGCGAATCTGCAGGGGGCGGCATTGCACCAGCAGTTCACAAGAGCTGCTGGTGCAATGCAGAATGCGGAGAGCGTATTGCTCTCCGCATTCAATGATGTCTGTCAGACATGATTCGCTGATCGGATCATGTCAGACAGACATTTGTTAAATAGGCCCCTATGTATGTATGTATGTATATTTTATATATATATATATATATATATATATATATATATATATATATATATATATATATACAGTGTATATATATTTTTCAAGGGGGATTTAATTTAAATAATATTGATTTAAATCACTAGCCAGCAAGACAAATTTAAACCAATTTAGATCATGATTTTAATTTTTAAACTATCTCCAGTTAAATAGGTTAATCATTCATATTTGATCAACTTTTTAGATGTACTTTATTGGAAGGAGAAAAATAAAAAAGATTTTTATATAACTAAAAAACATGATCATTTCCTTAATAATAACAAGTTAAGTAGTTTTAGGAAAAATAACCATTACCTTAATAATAACAATTTAAGTAGTTTTATTTCACTAAAACAATAAGATTATATTTCATTTTAATGTTTACCCCTCCCTTCTCACACTTACATTCTTGAACAGATCTATTTCACTTCAAACAATCTTCTATTCATTGAGCTTCTTGAAACGTATTATGGGTTAATTCTGTGTACATAGTTTTGCAGGGGAGCAATGTCAGTAAAGTCAAAATTAAACTTTCATGATTCAGAAAGAACATATAATTTTTAAAAATGTTCCAATTTACTTCTCTTATTTAATTTGCTGTGTTCTCTTGGTATCCATTGTTGAAAAGCATACATAGGTAGGCTCAGAAGCAATGCACTACTGTGAGCTAGCTGCTTGACCCTGTTTCACACAGGCCCTGATGGTTGAAAGTGCTGCAATGTGTCGATATATTCAAAAGGCATCTAATGCAATGACAAGAAAGCCGGAGAAATATTCCAAATCGCTGACATCATTATTTAAAGGGGCAGTCTACACCCTCTAGTGGTGAAAAACCTGTTAAAATGTATTCTTAAGAGGCGGCCTTCAAGGTCTAAGAAATTAGCATATGAACCTCCTAAGTTAAGCTTTCAACTAAGAATACCAGGAGAACAAAGAAAAATTGGTGATAAAAGTAAATTGGAAAATTGTTTAAAATTACATGCTCTATCTGAATTATGAAAGTCTTTTTTGGACTAGACTGTCCCTTTAAATGCAGCACCGCTATACATGTTGGTTATACTAACTTATTATAGATATTTAGAAAAGAGAGCCTCTTTCACATTAGATAGATTAAAGATACTAGTCAAAAGAACTTTTGTTGTGAGAAAAAAGGATCCGATTTGACCGGACCTAGAACATACTGTAGTTAAAATTACTTTACTGCATAATTAGAGATTTATGTTAGAGGAAGAAATATTATAATTGTCTAGTTGCTTATATTATTATTGATATTGTGTCTGCCCCACAATCAATTAATAAAAATTCCTTTTTGTATACTCCTAGTACGATCCCCAGTGAATATATGTTAAATGTTCAAATTAAAAACCCTTTGCTGCAGAGTCTTATGCGCTATTAGTGGATTAGATTCTTTAGTTTCAATAATATACCTCTTGTTAGGTCCTTGTGTGTAACCAAATGGTATAACATGGCTATACCAGCACATTCCTTCTCCCATATCGTATATACCCCTGGGTAACATATTATACATACGCCTAACTGTGGCTAAACTCCTACAATCCAGTAGCTGATTACTTTTAATACTTCTCTATTCGGACATTCATACAAAGGCCCACATTATGTTTATGCTACTCGAATACACAAATCTGTTTGTCAACGCTGCTGCATGCAAAATAAAATGTGAGACAACTCTCTGGTGAAGGCACCCCTGATGCACGTTTCAGATCGATGCTTCTTCAGAGGAGGGCCAGGACTGCGATAGGTCCGGTTTTCATTTATGAATGGAGCCCTCCTTTGTGTTCTGATTGTTTATAGTTTTATCACGTGACCATTATCATTGGTTGGATTATTTGAAGTATTGAACTATTCAGGAATACAATGTATGTGACTGATGTGATATTCTGATCTACTATATACTCTGGATTAAATGAAGATTTCTGCTATTGGATGCCACACTTATGAGGTTGTTAAATTTTATCGGAATTAAGTATTTCTAGAGATATGGATAAAACCTTTTGCTAAGTACTGGAGTTTGTTTAAAGTATCATGGTAAAGTAACTGCAAGTTTTATCAATTGTTAGAAGTTCAATATTCCTCATGTATGATCTTATATTGCATGTAAAACATCATGTATTATCAACCCCTTAATGACTAGCGACATACCCTGTACATCGTTGGTCTTTCTATGAGGGTGTGTTTTTTTTAATAGCGGTGAGACTGCGGCATTTTACAAAGAGCGCAGGAGGGATGGAGGGTCTAATAGCATGGTCTTGCTGCTCACGGCAAGACACATACTATTACAGGCAGACAATCCCTTAACGACCACCAATGTACAGATTATATCACGTTCGTTAAGGGGTTAACAAATTGTTATATTGTTGTGAATGTGGCTTATTTTGATTAATATCATTCTGTAAATTGAGATAAATACATGTTTTTTTAGAGAAGAAAAATTCCTATGTATCTTTCAATGCTTAAATGATGTGCTCGGAATAAAGCGATAATTGTGGGATTTCTATGTTGAGACATATTGTGTTATTGTTGATCGTTAGAAAAAAAAGTTTAAGGAAAAAAGTGTAGACTAAAGGTGATTGGGCAGAATTTTTTTAACAGAATGGGTGATGATACAAAAATTTTAAAAGGGTGTGAGTGATAAAATGTACTTACTTTGGGCAAGCCAATTTCATTCCACTGATATTACAAGTGCAGCGAAATCCTTTCCGCAACTCCTAAACCGCCATCCCCCACATTGCAAAGTCATAAACTACACTATTAACCCCTAAACCACCACCCCCACATTGCAAACACTAAATACATGTTTAACCCCTAAACCGCCAGCCCCCCACATCGCAACATCCTAATCTAACATCTAAACCCCCTAACCTAACACCCCCTTACTTAACCCAAATTAAAATACACAAAAAATTACAAAATAAATCCTATCTACCATTAAAAAAACAACTTACGTGTACAAAATAAATTAAACCTAAACTTTACTTTAAAAAAAAAACTTTATAAAACTTTATAAAAAATGCTAACCTTACAAAAAATCCTAACATTACAAAACATATAAAATCCTAGCATTACAAAAAATAGTCTAAATTTACAGAAAATAAAAAGATAAAAATGTAATCCTATTCTAATACCCCTTAAAAAAAAAACAACAACCCCAAAATAAAAAAACCCTATTCTAAAAATAAACTACTAATAGCCCTTACAAAAAGCTTTTGTAGAGCATTGCCCTAAAGCGATCAACTCTTTTTGTGAAAAAAACCCTCTAACAATACAACCCCCTCACTCCCCCAAAATAAATAAAAGCTGAAAAGGGCATTTGGATGGGCATTGCCCTTGAATTCAGCTCTTTTGCTGCCCAAAAAAATAAAAACCCTAATCTATAAAAAAAAAGCACCCCAAAAAAAACTAACTCTAACCCCCAAAGTTGGTACTCACCATTGATGATGGGTGGCGCTCCATCTTCATCCATCTTCATCCCGGCGGCAGACCATCTTCTAAATTCATCCCGGCATCCCAGCCAATAGGATGAGAGCTACTGAAATCCTATTGGCTGTGCAAATCAGCCAATATGAATGCAAGGTACACCATATTTAAATGGGTACCTTACATTAAAGCTTCAGTGTATGGTGGTGACCGTATGAAAAGGATCCTCCACGCAGGATGTCCGCGCCACCTGTAAAGAAGCTCTACGCCTCCACAGCTCAACAACGGAATAAAGAAAGAAGATGGCCCCAGGATGGATGAAGATATCGCCAACTGGATGAAGGCTTCTCGCTGCCTGGATGAAGATGGATGTTTGGACTTCAGGAACCGTGAGTAGATTTTATGGGGTTAGTGGGGTTTTTTTTGGGTGTTTGTTTGTTTTTTAGATTAGGGATAGGCACTGTAAAAGACCCTTTAGGGGCAATGGGTAGTTTAGGATTTTTTCAGACTTAGGTTTTTTATTTTGAGGGGGTTGGTTGGGTGGACATTTTTACTTTTATGGGGAACTTTGTAATATTTTAATGTAAAAGAGCTGTTTAACTTAGGGCAATGCCCTACAAAAGGCCATTTTAAGGGCTATTTGTAGTTTATTGTTAGGTTAGGGGGTGTTTTTATTTTTGGGGGACTTTTTATTTTTATAGGGCTATTAGATTAGGTGTAATTGTTTTTATTTTTTATAATTTCGTTTATTATTTTTTTGTAATGTTAGATTTTTTTTTTTTTCGTAGTATTAGGTTTATTTAAATTTGTAATTTAGTTTTTTTTAATGGGTAGTTTTTTTAGTTTTATTAGAATATCAATGTTAGGTTAATTTATAGTTTAATGTTAGTTTTTTAATTCACAGGTAAGTTTTTATATATTCAAAGATAGTTATATTGTAACTTTTAATTTAAAGTTAGGGGGTGTTAGGTTTAGGGGTTAATAGTTTAATTTAGTGTTTTGCGATGTGGGGGTTTGGTAGTTTAGGGGTTCATGTTTAGGGGTTCATAGGTTTTGTTTATTAGTTACGATGTAGGGGGCTGGCAGTTTAGGGGTTAATATGTTTATTTATTATTCTATTTTAGAACAGGTCTAGATGGGAAAAAGTGGGGGCAACAGAGAAATATTATTATCCTGATATCCTGATCCAGGAGTCTTGAGAAAGTCTACAAAGGACAGACGGAACGCGTGGACAGATCGGTCTGCAGCTGTTTTACCACTTACACAGACGATTTTCAGCAGTCATAACCAACGGACTACTCGAAAGAGTGATTATCCAAAAGAGCAGTCAAACAACAGTGCCAAGAGCCTGTATCTACACTGGGAGCCGGTTATGGTCAGACCGCAGTTTTTAAGGCAATATTTTATCAAACTTCTAGTAAGTGCATAAGATTGTGTGCTCAATAAATTATTTTGGAGATTTTACCTTGAGTCGTGGTTGCGCCTCTCTTTGCTTATACTTTTAGTATCCATATATATATAAATATATATATTGTAATTGTGTCTATATTCTGAATATTCTCATTCGCACATGATTTTTTAGTTTTAGTTTCAGATTTAAATAGTTTATATCTAATAATTAACTTATTAATGATAAGCATTTCATATTATCAGTTTTCATTTTTATATTACATTAGATAAAGATAACAGCATTATCCTACCACTTTTAGCAGAGCGCCATCCTCATACTTGTTGTTGATATAATTTTATATTTAGAGAGATTTTTTTTGAGGAATCGCTCGTATTTTTTTGTTTTATATATATATATATATATATATATATATATATAGATATATATTTTGTAAATAAGAAAATTTTTGTATGTTAAAAATATTGGAATTTAAAGTATTTTCATAAAAAAATACATTATAAATGGAAAAAAATAATATTGAATGTTTTAAGATATTTGAGGCTGGGACTGGGAAGGGCTCTAAAGTTTATATACTGTATATAAAGTGTGTGTGTGTGTGTGTATATATATATATATATATATATATATATATATATATATATATATATATATATATATATATACACATCTATATAAGTGTATTCATACATATTTACACATATAAACACATACATGCACATTTATACACATATACACATCTATATACATACAGATAAATATTTAGACATATACAAATATACATTGGAGCCCTTCCCAGTCAAACACCATACCAGTACCATATATATTTTAACCCTTTTAAAACCTTTTTATTAATATTCAAATGTGTGTGTGTAATACTTTATTTTAATATGTTTTACATGTGTTTTGTGCCACTTTTTTAACCCTTACACTTTAATTCAGGTCTCAAGTCTAGTGCAGTTTCAGCTCAAGCAAAATAATTACCTTTCAATATAATTGCAGTCGTAATATCCATTGCAAGTATAGGTTGCTCTAGAGCAAAGTCAGCCACCCTAACCCTTCTCTGATTAATGTGCTTTACCATGGACTTGTAATATCAAGTCACGTGCTAATGTTAGCATGATCCAGTGATATCACATCTGCACTATCATTAATGCGCCACTTGTAATCTGGTCCTATATGTTTAGACTTGTAGACAATTGTGGAAAAAACAGGAACGGTTAAAATAATTATACAAGAGGGTTATCTCTGTTGTAACTATGGAACTGCTGTTAGATGATTGTGGTGTTTGCACTGAATATGATAGAAAGTTGTAGCTTTATATCATTTACTTTGAGGCTACACTAGTTAAGTGGCTATTAGGAAGGGTTGTGGATAGTATTCAAAAATGTCACAATCATTATTTTTGTTATTGCATATCATAATGTGTCTCTTCTTCGGGTCTAGAGAAATAATTTGAACATTTATATTCATCTGAGTCTGGTTTGAAGTATCATAAAACACATAAGGGTCACTAGATGTCTATTAACAAGGCATCAGAAAAAAAACAAACCACGTCATTTCAAATATGTGTCCTAGTTGCTAGGATGCTTTTATATAGTATCACCAATTGAATAGCAACCACAAATCATACGAAGATTAAAAGGTGAGAAAATAATAAAATGCAGTGAAATGTCATCTGCAATTTATTTTCCTGATTCCAATGTCTGTTTTGGTTGCAATGAAATAAAGAAATTACAGAAAATTCCAAATTAAATAACCGTACTACCTGTGTTCATTATATTAATGTACTGCTTAAACAATGTAACTGACTATAAATATCCTTATTATTTTTAATATTAATAATAATATACTTTGTATATTAAAAGGACGCCTGTAGAAATATTTATTGGGGGGGGGGGGGGGCAAATCAAAATCAAAAGGATGATTATCTAAAATACTGATTTTTAACAAGGGTGAACACCACTGTTTACAGCTTGGGCTGAGGCATCACTGAGAATAATAGCTAAAAATGGTACTTCAAAGAATTTTTAAGGTTTAAAAATAGTAGCTGGTTCTTTTGGCCGTCTTTTTTAGCCACGCTCTCACATCAGATCAGTTTAGTGGCCCTCCAGCCTCTCTGTTAACTAATTGTAAGCATAAGATCACAGATTTCACTCATGTCCTACAACACAGTCTCCTTATCCACATCAGATTGGCAGCCCACATATATACATCCAACAAGACTAGGACTCTCGAACTCCAATATACTCAACTGCCCAGGGTGCAAGCCAAAAGTCCATATATAATTGTATAAAAGGGCGCACTTTCCAGGTCTTGCTCCTCATTTACTTTTTATTGGTAGTAATGTTTCAGGGTATTACCCCCGTTGTCAGCAAAATAACTACTAATAAAAATTGAACGAGACTCAAGACCTGCAGAGTCCCCTTTTATACAATTACACACACATATATATATATATATATATATATATATATATATATATATATATATATATATATATATATATACTGTATATATATTTGTGTAACTAGTGTTTTTTTCAGTTTACAAAGAACCCTGGTAGGAAGAGTCATACTTGTTAATAAGAGAAATACACAAACTTTTTCAATACATTGACAAGGATTACCTCATAACTCACAATAATAATATTGTAATGCAATATACAGAGAAAACATATGGTGCTTTACAAATATTTAATCCAGATTTAGAGGAATGGGGAGCATGGTTTGAACGTTTTGAACAATTTACCGAGGCAAATAATGTTCAACAAGGAAAAATTGTTTTTTGCAGTTTTCTTCACTACCTTAGCTCAGACAGCTTATGGGATAATTCTTGATTTGATACACCCTATTGAACCAGCCACTAAATCACTAGCAGAACTGATACAAAATACTGTCAAATAACTATCAACCTAAATCCCTTGAGACTGCTGAAAGTTTTAAATTCTATAGCAGAAAGCAGTCACAAGATGAAAACATTCAGTCATACACTGTGGCTTTAAGGATATTATCCAGCATTTCTAGGTTTGGAGAATTCATTCCTATTGCTTTAAGGGACATGTTATTGATGGGATTTAAAGATGCTCATATACAAAAGTCTGTTGACTCCTAACTTTTCATAGAGCCACTAAGATTGTTATATGTATGGAGTTGGCAGGCAAAGATACACACAGCCAGATTACGAGTTTTGCGTTATGGCTGGCTCGCTAATTACTTATATGTTATTTTCACCGCTCACCTTTCATAGCGCTGCTATTACAGGTTTGAAAAAAAATGGCTTGTGCGGGCGATATGGTTGCGTTGAGCTCCATGCTTCACCCAAATACAAGCAGTGTTTTAAAGTGCTCGTGCACGATTTCCTCATAGACATCAATGGGGAGAGCCGGCTAAAAAAAGAGCCTAACACCTGCGATCACGGAAACAAAAGCTCCTGAACGCAGCCCCATTGATGTCTATGGGGAAAAAAAGTTATGTTTAAATCTAACACCCTAACATAAACCCTGAGTCTAAACACCCCTAATCTGCCGCCCCTAACATCACCGCCACCTACATAAATTTATTAACCCCTAATCTGCCGCCCCCAACATCGCCGTCACCTACATAAATTTATTAACCCCTAATCTGCCACCCCCAACATTGCCGCCACCTACCTACACTTATTAACCCCTAATCTGCCGCCCCCAATGTTGCTGCCGCCACTATACTAAAGTTATTAACCCCTAAACCTCTGGCCTCCCACATCACTAACACTAAATAAATATATTAACCCCTAACGTAACCCTAAATCTAACCCTAACCCTAACATAACCCTAACACCCCCTAACTTTAACATAATTAAAATAATTCTAAATAAGACTTACTATTAATAATAAGGCTATCCTACAAACTAGATAAGTTTATACTGTTAGGTAATATCGGGCAGACTTGCTGGGCCTATGGCTCTTATCTGCCTTCAATATCTATGTTTCTATGTAAATAATTCCTATTTAAAAATAAATACTTACCTGTAAAATAAACCCTAAGCTAACTACAATATAAATAACAGTTACATTGTAGTTAGCTTAGATGTTATTTTTATTTCACAGGTAAGTTTGTATTTATTTTAACTAGGTAGACTAGTTAGTAAATAGTTATTAACTATTTACTAACTTCCTAGTTAAAATAAATACAAATGTACCTGTAAAATAAAACCTAACCTGTGTTACACTAACACCTAATATTACAAAAAAATTAAATAAATTAAATTAATAAAATACAATTATCTAAATTACAAAAAAATAAACACTAAATTACACAAAATAAAAAATGTTAAAAAAATAAAAATGAATTACTCCTAAGCTAATAGCCCTATCAAAATAAAAAAGCCCCCCCGAAAATAAAAAAAAAACCTAGCCTACACTAAACTGCCAATGGTCCTTAAAAGGGCCTTTTGCGGGGCATTTCCCCAAAGAAATCAGCTCTTTTACCTAAAAAAAAAATTCAAACAACCCCCCAACAGTAAAACCCACAACCCACACAACCAAACTCCCCAAATAAAAACCTATCTAAATAAACCTAAGCTAACCATTGCCTGTAAAGGGCATTTGGATAGGTATTGCCCTTAAAAGGGCATTTAGCTCTTGTAAATTGTCCAAACCCTAATCTAAAAATAAAGCCCACCCAAAAAACCCTTAAAAAACCTAACACTAACCCCCGACGATCCACTTACAGTTTTGGAAGACCAGACATCCATCCTCATCCAGCCGGCGAAGTCCTCATCCAAGCGGGCAGAAGTCCTCATCAGAGCGGCCAGAAGTCTTCATCCAAGAGGCCAGAAGTCTTCATCCAGACGGCATCTTCTATCTTCATCCATCCGGCGCGGAGCGATTCCATCTTCAAGACATCCGGCGTGGAGCATCCTCTTCATACGGTCTCAGCCGTACACTGAAGGTTCCTTTTAAGGGACGTCATCAAAGATGGTGTCCCTTGAATTCCTATTGACTGATAGAATTCTATTCAGCAAACTTTTGTGAACAAAATCATTAAATGATACATGGATTGAGTGACTAATGAAGTACCCATCAGTTTGTGATTCACGTCTGTGAAAACTAAAGAGTCATCAAGCAGAATGGCAGTTGAAAATGGGTGCCTTTTGTAATCAGAGATTGTGTGAGAGAGAGAACCTTAGGTAATAAAAGCAGCCATGAAGCTATTTTGTTATAAGAGTAGACTGTAAAGCGACAATGCATTTTCCAGCAAATGACAATATATTTGTGTAACCAGTGTTTTCCAGTTTTGAAAGTTACTTACACCAAGCTTTCTAATTATTATTGACTGCAGATTCCCACTGAAACATAACCACTAATCAGATCAGTTGCAGGATGAACTTTGAATTTGCAGCGATTCCCAAACGGGGGATTGAGCCCCCCAGAATGCATTGCACTGAATGAGGGATTGAAATTTGATCTGCCTGTCTGTGATCTGATCAGTGGTGATCATTATTGTCACCTGGCAACCTATAGTTCACATTGCAGCAATGTAATGAATGTGGAGTAATTTCTGTTAGAAATAGGAGTGGAAGTATAAAACAATGATGCATATGCTTCCTCTCGCCCTCCCCCCTTTAGACACACATTTTTGTTTATAATGCAGCAACACATTATTTGGTGCTATACAGGTTGCATTAAATCACTACAATAAAACACAACAAAACTTAGAGGGACATTATAGTTAAGCCTTTTTATCAATGCACGTTTAGTTTTAAGAAATTGGTTGCTTCCTGATTGAATAAAAGGTTAATAATCTAGTTATGATCACAATTTTCATCTATTGCACATCTATTGCATATGTTCACAATTCCAGACATCACAATCAGCTAGATTACGAGTTTAACGTTATGATTGGAAAAGCAGCATTATGGCCCATAACGCTGCTTTTTCCCTAACGCTGCTATTACAAGTCTTGTAGGTATAGGTGTACCACACACCTTTTTGGCCGTCACGCAACATCAGTACCTCACTTTAAAAAAAGTCATTTTTCAATGGGACTTCCATATCGCCGGTATTATGTGGGAGGCCAAAAAGTGAGCGGTACACCCTATCTGACAAGATCCATACCGCCATCTAAAGTCAGCAGTTATGAGTTTTACGCTACAAAGCTGTAGCATAAAACTCATAACTAAACCTAACTATTAACCCCTAAACCGAGGCCATCCCACATCGCAAACACTATAATAAATTTATTAACCCTAATCTGCCACTTCAGACATTGCCGCCACTATTAAAATGTATTAACCCCTATTCCGCCGCTCCCCGACATTGTCGCCACTATAATAAACCTATTAACCCCTAAACCGCCACCCTCCCGCATCGTAAACACTATATAAATATTATTAACCCATAAAATGCTGTCCGCCCACACCGCCACTATAATAAACCTATTAACCCATAAACCGCAAACCCCCATAACAAAATATACTGAAATAAACTATTAACCCCTAAACCTAATGACCCCATAACTTTATACTAAAATTACAATTTCTATCTTAAATTAAATTAAAACTTTACCTGTCAAATTAAATTAATTAATTTTAAACTAACAATTAAACTAAGATAATTATTAAACTACAATTAAACTAACTACCAATTAAATTAAACTAAATATTAAAAAAAATCCTAACACTACTCTAAAAATTACAAAAAGTATCTCATTGCAAAAATAAATAAATAAATTACAAAAAACAAACACTAAATTATGAAAAAGAAGAAACAAATTATCAAATATAAAAAAGGAATTACACCTTATCTAATAGCCCTATCAAAATGAAAAATCCCCCACAAAATAAAAAACCATAGCCTACAATAAATTACCAATGTCCCTTAAAAGGGTCTTTTGTGGGGCATTGCCACAAAGAAATCAGCTCTTTTGCCTGCAAAAAAAATCCAAACTCCCCCCAACAGTAAAACCCACCACCCCCACAACCAACCCCCCCCCAAATAAAATAACTATCTAAAAAAACCTAAGCTCCCCCTTGCCCTGAAAAGGGCATTTTTATGGGCATTGCCCTTAAATGGGCATTTAGATCTTTTAGATGCCCAGACCCTAAACTAAAAATAAAACCCACCTAAAAAACCCTTAAATAAACCTAACACTAACCCCCGATGATCCACTTACAGTTATTGAAGTCCCGCTTAAAGGATCCATCCAGCTGGCAAGAAGTCTTCATCCAGTTGGCCTCTTCGATCTTCATCCAGCCAGTGAAGTCTTCATCCAGATGGCATCTTCTATCTTCATCCAGACGGCATCTTCTATCTTCATCCATCCGGCTCGGAGCGGGTCCATCCTGAAGACATCCGGCGCGGAGCATCCTCTTCATACGGTCGCCGCCGTAAACTGGAACTTCAATGCAAGTAACGTCATCCAAGATGGCGTCCCTTGCATTCCTATTGGCTGAAAGATTTCAATCAGCCAATAGGATTTGAGCAGCTCTCATTCTATTGGCTGTTCCAATCAGCCAATAGGATGAGAGCTCAATCCTATTGGCTGATTGGAACAGCCAATAGGATGAGAGCTGCTCAAATCCTATTGACTGATTGGATCAGACAATAGGATTTTAGCAGCTCTAATCCTATTGGCTGATTGAAATCTTTCAGCCAATAGGAATGCAAGGGACGCCATCTTAGGTTTATTTAGATGTTGGGGGGTTTTTGTATTTTTTTTTACAGGTAAAAGAGCTGATTTCTTTGGGGCAATGCCCCTCAAAAGGCCCTTTTAAGGGCCATTGGCAGTTTTGTGTAGGCTAGGGGTTTTTTTTATTTTGGGGGGACTTTTTTATTTTGTTAGGGCTAATAGATTAGGAGTAATTTGTTTTTATTTTTGATAGTTTCTTTTTTTATTTTGTGTAATTCAGTGTTTATTTTTTTGTAATTTAGATAATTGTATTTTATTAATGTAATTTATTGTAATGTTAGGTGTTAGAGTAACTCAGGTTAGGTTTTATTTTACAGGTAAATTTGTATTTATTTTAACTAGGTAGCTAGTAAATAGTTAATAACTATTTATTAACTAGTCTACCTAGTTAAAATTAATACAAACTTAGCTGTGAAATAAAAATAAAACCTAAGATAGATACAATATAACTATTCATTATATTGTAGCTAGCTTAGGGTTTATTTTATAGGCAAGTATTTAGTTTTAAATAGGAATTATTTAGGTAGTTTTATTTAGACTTAATTTAATTATATTTAATTTAGGGGGTGTTAGGGTTTGAGTTACGTATAGGGTTAGGTTTAGGGGTTAATAGGTTTATTATAGCGGCGATGTGGGCGGACTGCAGATTAGGGCTTAATTATATTTAAATAGTGTTTGCGATGCGGGAGGGCGGCGGTTTAGAGGTTAATCATTTTATTATAGTGGCGACGATGTCGGGGAGCGGCGGAATAGGGGTTAATAATTTTATTCAGTGGCGGCGATGTCCGGAGCGGCAGATTAGGGACAGATTAGGGGTTAATAAATGTATTTTAGTGTTTGCAATGCGGGAGGGCCTCAGTTTAGGGGTTAATAGGTAGTTTATGGGTGTTTAGTGTACTTTGTAGCAGTTTAGTTATGAGTTTTATGTTACAGCTTTGTAAAGTAAAACTCATAACTACTGACTTTAGATGGCGGTACGGATTTTGTCATTTTAGGCTGTACCACTCACTTTTTGGCCTCACAGCAAAACTCGTAATACCGGCGGTATGGAAGTCCCATTGAAAAATGACTTTTCTTAAAGTGTGGTACTGACGTTGCATGACGGCCAAAAAAGTGTGCAGTACAGCTATTCTGACAAGACTTGTAATAGCAGCGGTAGGGAAAAAGCATCGTTATGGGCCATAAAGGTGGTTTTTTAGTTATAACGCAAAACTCGTAATCTAGCTGAGAGTTAATAATGTTTACATAACAACAATTTGTCAGCTGTATAGAATCAGTCCAGGATTAGGCCCAATTGATAGAGTGATAATTGACACACACGCTAACACACTGAGAAAAACCCTGGACGTGACTCACTCAGGAAAGAAAAAGTTATTATGCAGGAAAAAGAAAACCTGAGTACTCACAAATGATGCAGGATCACGAGAAACTGAATACTTGATGAGAAGTTTGGAAAAACAATGTACTGTAGCTTTAAAGCGGGCAGCGGATAATCAGTTAGAATGGTCAGGCAAAGCAGAGGTCTGTAACACCTTATAGCAGACAGAGGATTATCCAATAGAGTGGTCAGGCAAAGCAGAGGTCAGTATCACTTTAAGGCAGGCAGAGGCTATTCTGTTAGGGTGGTCAGGCAAAGTAGAGGTCATTGTCACTTTAAAGAAGACATTGGATATTCCAATAGAGTGGTCAGGCAAAGGGGAGGTCTGTATCACTTGAAGCAGGGTTGAGGATATTCCAATAGAAAGGTCAGGCAAAGCAGAGGTCATAGTCACTTTAAGCAGGTTTGAGGATATTCCAATAGAGTGGTCAGGCAAAGCAGAGGTCAAAGTCACTTTAAGCAGGTTTGAGGATATTCCAATAGAGAGGTCAGGCAAAGCAGAGGTCAGTAACACTATTAGACAGGCAGAAAACAAACTCACAAATGAAGCACAAAGCCGGGAAGCAGGAAGACAATCCAACAAATGGGCATCAAGGAAAAGTCTCGCCGGCGATATAAAGAGCCTTGTGACATCATGGAGGTGTGTCAAAGAGAGACCGTGTCACGTTACTAGGCAAAGTGATGAGGCAGATGAAGAAGACCGATCCGAGATCCGCAGTGACACGGCAATGATCAGAATCATGACACAATTAAAGCGGAAGACATTTTTAAAATGTCAGTAGCTCAGCTTAAAATTTATAGGACACACAATGCACACCACCAAAATAGCCCTTCCAGTTTTAGATGTAGCAGTCAAAATCATATATCTTTTTTATGTTAATTCAGAGAGCTCTAATGTTATAACTGTGCTAAATATGGTCATATACTAAAACTATATAAAGCAAATATATTTTCAAAAGTAACCAACCACCTAAAATATTATTAATTGAAGAAGGCTGCTCAGGGAATAATAAAATACAATACAACACGAATGATCAATAACCTGAATGATTGTATATGAATCAGTTCTAATATTAGTCCATTCCAAAATTAGTCTTTAAGTTTCAGGCACAAATAAAATACTGATTGTAGCAGTAATAAAAGAACATTGAGTTTAACAATACCGATCTCCAGTATATAAATTCTTCATAAGACGGCAATCTTTTTTTTGTCAAGGTGCTGCAATGGAAATGTACCTTTGTTTAAAGACTGTGATCCGCATTGCCGGGTGCTGCTCCACTAAACAATGTCTCCTTTGTTCGGATGGGATAATGAATATGTGTAAAAAACAACAAGAGCACAAACTCAGACTCAAGTGAAATTTATTTAAACACACAGTAAGCACTACAATCTATCGGCTAGATTTGGAGTTTTGTCGGTAAGGACCCGCGTAGCTAACGCCGTTTTTTTTCTGGCCGCACCATAAAAATAACTCTGGTATTGAGAGTCCACATAAAGGCTGCGTTAGGCTCCAAAAAAGGAGCGTAGAGCATTTTTAACGCAACTTCAACTCTCGATACCAGAGTTGCTTACGGACGCGGCCAGCCTCAAAAACGTGCTTGTGCATGATTCCCCCATAGGAAACAATGGGGCTGTTTGAGCTGAAAAAAACCTAACACCTGCAAAAAAGCCGCGTTCAGCTCTTAACGCAGCCCCATTGTTTGCTATGGGGAAACACTTCCTACGTCTGCACCTAACACCCTAACATGTACCCCGAGTCTAAACACCCCTAACCTTACACTTATTAACCCCTATTCTGCCGCCCCCGCTATCGCTGACCCCTGCATATTTTTTTTAACCCCTAATTTGCTCCCCACAACGTCACCTCCACCTGCCTACACTTATTAACCCCTAATCTGCCGACCGGACCCGAGCGCTACTATAATAAAGTTATTAACCCCTAATCCGCCTCACTAACCCTATAATAAATAGTATTAACCCCTAATCTGCCCTCCCTAACATCGCCGACACCTAACTTCAATTATTAACCCCTAATCTGCCGACCGGAGCTCACCGCTATTCTAATAAATGTATTAACCCCTAAAGCTAAGTCTAACCCTAACACTAACACCCCCCTAAGTTAAATATAATTTTAATCTAACGAAATTAATTAACTCTTATGAAATAAATTATTCCTATTTAAAGCTAAATACTTACCTGTAAAATAAACCCTAATATAGCTACAATATAAATTATAATTACATTGTAGCTATTTTAGGATTAATATTTATTTTACAGGTAACTTTATATTTATTTTAACCAGGTACAATAGCTATTAAATAGTTAAGAACTATTTAATAGTTACCTAGTTAAAATAATTACAACATTACCTGTAAAATAAATCCTAACCTAAGTTACAATTAAACCTAACACTATACTATCATTAAATTAATTAAATAAAATACCTATAATTACCTACAATTAAACCTAACACTACACTATCAATACATTAATTAAATACAATATCTACAAATAACTACAATGAAATAAACTAACTAAAGTACAAAAAATTAAAAAGAACTAAGTTACAAAAAATAAAAAAATATCTACAAACATAAGAAAAATATTACAACAATTTTAAACTAATTACACCTACTCTAAGCCCCCTAATAAAATAACAAAGACCCCCAAAATAAAAAATGCCCTACCCTATTCTAAATTAATAAAGTTCCAGCCCTGAACAGGGCCCTTTGCGGGGCATGTCCCAAGAAGTTCAGCTCTTTTGCCTGTAAAAAAAAAACATACAATACCCCCCCCAACATTACAACCCACCACCCACATACCCCTAATCTAACCCAAACCCCCCTTAAATAAACCTAACACTAAACCCCTGAAGATCATCCTACCTTGTCTTCACCTCACCAGGTATCACCGATCCGTCCTGGCTCCAAAATCTTCATCCAACCCAAGCGGGGGCTGGTGATCCATCATCCGGTGGCTGAAGAGGTCCAGAAGAGGCTTCAAAGTCTTCATCCTATCCGGGAAGAAGAGGCGATCCGGACCGGCAACCATCTTGATCCAAGCGGCATCTTCTATCTTCATCCGATGACGACCGGCTCCACCCTGAAGACCTCCACCGCGGACCCATCTTCTTCCGGCGACGTCCAACTGAAGAATGACGATGCCTTTAAGGGACGTCATCCAAGATGGCGTCCCTCGAATTCCGATTGGCTGATAGGATTCTATCAGCCAATCGGAATTAAGGTAGGAATATTCTGATTGGCTGATGGAATCAGCCAATCAGAATCAAGTTCAGAATCAAGAATCAAGTTCAGAATCAAGTTCAGAATCAAGTTCATCCAGAATCAAGTTCATCCAGAATCAAGTTCATCCGATCAGCCAATCAGATTGAGCTCGCATTCTATTGGCTGATCGGAACAGCCAATAGAATGCGAGCTCAATCTGATTGGCTGATTGGATCAGCCAATCGGATTGAACTTGATTCTGAGTGGCTGATTCCATCAGCCAATCAGAATATTCCTACCTTAATTCCGATTGGCTGATAGAATCCTATCAGCCAATCGGAATTCGAGGGAAGCCATCTTGGATGACGTCCCTTAAAGGAACCGTCATTCTTCAGTTGGACGTCGCCGGAAGAAGATGGGTCCGCGGTGGAGGTCTTCAGGATGGAGCCGGTCGTCATCGGATGAAGATAGAAGATGCCGCTTGGATCAAGATGGTTGCCGGTCTGGATCGCCTCTTCTTCCCGGATAGGATGAAGACTTTGGAGCCTCTTCTGGACCTCTTCAGCCACCGGATGATGGATCGCCAGCCCCCGCTTGGGTTGGATGAAGATTTTGGAGCCAGGACGGATCGGTGATACCTGATGAGGTGAAGACAAGGTAAGATGATCTTCAGGGGCTTAGTGTTAGGTTTATTTAAGGGGGGTTTGGGTTAGATTAGGGGTATGTGGGTGGTGGGTTGTAATGTTGGGGGGGTATTGTATGTTTTTTTTTTACAGGCAAAAGAGCTTAACTTCTTGGGGCATGCCCCGCAAAGGGCCCTGTTCAGGGCTGGAAAGGTAAAAGAGCTTTGAACTTTAGTAATTTAGAATAGGGTAGGGCATTTTTTATTTTTGGGGTCTTTGTTATTTTATTAGGGGGCTTAGAGTAGGTCTAATTAGTTTAAAATTGTTGTAATATTTTTCTTATGTTTGTAGATATTTTTTTATTTTTTGTAACTTAGTTCTTATTTATTTTTTGTACTTTAGTTAGTTTATTTCATTGTAGTTATTTGTAGATATTGTATTTAATTAATGTATTGATAGTGTAGTGTTAGGTTTAATTGTAGGTAATTATAGGTATTTTATTTAATTAATTTAATGATAGTATAGTGTTAGGTTTAATTGTAACTTAGGTTAGGATTTATTTTACAGGTAATTTTGTTATTATTTTAACTAGGTAGCTATTAAATAGTTCTTAACTATTTAATAGCTAATGTACATGGTTAAAATAATTACAAAGTTGCCTGTAAAATAAATATTAATCCTAAAATAGCTACAATGTAATTATAATTTATATTGTAGCTATATTAGGATTTATTTTACAGGTAAGTATTAATCTTTAAATAGGAATAATTTATTTAATAAGAGTTAATTAATTTCGTTAGATTTAAATTATATTTAATTTAGGGGGGTGTTAGGGTTAGACTTAGCTTTAGGGGTTAATACATTTATTAGAATAGCGGTGAGCTCCGGTCGGCAGATTAGGGGTTAATAATTGAAGTTAGGTGTCGGCGATGTTAGGGAGGGCAGATTAGGGGTTAATACTATTTATTATAGGGTTAGTGAGGCGGATTAGGGGTTAATAACTTTATTATAGTAGCGGTGCGGTCCACTCGGCAGATTAGGGGTTAATAAGTGTAGGCAGGTGGAGGCGACGTTGAGGGGGCAGATTAGGGGTTAATAAATATAATATAGGAGTCAGCGGTGTTAGGGGCAGCAGATTAGGGTTACATAGCTATAATGTAGGTGGCGGAGCTTTGCGGTCGGCAGATTAGGGGTTAATTATTGTAGGTAGCTGGCGGCGACGTTGTGGGGGGCAGATTAGGGGTTAATAAATATAATACAGGGGTCGGCGGTGTTAGGGGCAGCAGATTAGGGTACATAAGTATAACGTAGGTGGCGGTCGGCAGATTAGGGGTTAAAAAATTTAATCGAGTGGCGGCGATGTGGGGGGACCTCGGTTTAGGGGTACATAGGTAGTTTATGGGTGTTAGTGTACTTTAGAGTACAGTAGTTAAGAGCTTTATGAACCGGCGTTAGCCCAGAAAGCTCTTAACTACTGACTTTTTTCTGCGGCTGGAGTTTTGTCATTAGATTTCTAACGCTCACTTCAGACACGACTCTAAATACCGGAGTTAGAAAAATCCCATTGAAAAGATAGGATACGCAATTTACGTAAGGGGATCTGTGGTATGGAAAAGTCGCGGCTGAAAAGTGAGCGTTAGACCCTTTTTTGAGTGACTCCAAATACCGGAGTTAGCCTAAAACCAGCGTTAGGAGCCTCTAACGCTGGTTTTCATGGCTACCGCCAAACTCCAAATCTAGGCCTATGTATTTACTGAATAGCAGTAGATATAAAGCATATCAAAAGATGAAGTCCATTGAGCTTCTGCGGATACTTTCAAAGGCCACTCTATGGCTCCGTAATTGTCACCAATGTATTATCGTGATCAAACCGGAACATAGGGGCCAAGAAAAAAGTTTATGATGCTAGTTAGGTCAGGACAAGAGATTCCTCAATGCGTTTCTCCCGACGCCGGTCAGGCTTTTTGAAGAGGTAAGTTGAATGACGGGTGTTCGGGTTTGATCACGATAATACATTGGTGACAATTACGGAGCCATAGAGTGGCATTTGAATGTATCCGCAGGAGCTCATTGGACTTCATCTTATGATATGCTTTATATCTACTGCTATTCAGTAAGTGCATAGATTGTAGCGCTTACTGTGTGTTTAAATAAATTTCACTTGAGTTGGAGTGTGTGCTCTTGTTGTTTTTTACACAGATATTTTCAAATGTACAGAACAAGATCGAGAAACAAACATATCACATGGATATCAATCACCAAGAGGATGATTAAGATATTGAGCAATTACAAGTACCACTTTACAGATTGACAAATAATAACAAGGATATAGAAATTCCAGTGTTAATAGAAGGAGGGAAAATTGCTCTGGATATGAGAGCTGCAGTGTCAGTTATTACATGGAGAGACTGCAAGGAGGTTTAAGCCAATTTCAATTAGGTTGCAAACACCGCCACTATAATAAACCTATTAACCCATAAACCTCAAACCCCCCACAACAAAATATACTAAAATACACTATTAACCCCTAAACCTAACGACCCCCTAACCTTATACTATTCCTATCTTAAATTAAATTAAAATTTTACCTGTCAAATTAAATTAATTAATTTTAAACTAACAATTAAACTAAGATAATTATTAAACTACAATTAAACTAACTACCAATTAAATTAAACTAAACTACACATTAAAAAAATCCTAACACTACTCTAAAAAGTATCTAATTACAAAAATAAATAAATAACTAACTTACAAAAACAAACACTAAATTACGAAAAAGAAGAAACAAATGATCAAATATAAAAAAGAATTACACCTTACCTAATAGCCCTATCAAAATAAAAAATCCCACACAAAATAAAAAACCATAGCCTACAATAAACTACCAATGGCCCTTAAAAGGGTCTTTTGTGGGGCATTGCCCCAAAGAAATCAGCTCTTTTGCCTGTAAAAAAACATACAAACACCCCCCAACTGTAAAACCCACAACCCCGACAACCAACCCCCCCAAATAAAAAAAATATCTAAAAAAAAATAAGCTCCCCCTTGCCCTGAAAAGGGCATTTAGATTTTTTAGATGCCCAGACCTGAAACTAAAAATAAAACCCACCCAAAAAACCCTTAAATAAACCTAACACTAACCCCCGATGTTCCACTTACAGTTATTGAAGTCCCGCTTAAAGGATCCATCCAGCTGGCAAGAAGTCTTCATCCAAGCGGCCTCTTCGATCTTCATCCAGCCAGCGAAGTCTTCATCCAGACGGCATCTTCTATCTTCATCCAGATGGCATCTTCTATCTTCATCCATCCGGTTCGGAGCGGGTCCATCCTGAAGACATCCGGTGCGGAGCATCCTCTTCATACGGTCGCCGCAGTAAACTGGAACTTCAATGCAAGTGACATCATCCAAGATGGCGTCCCTTGCATTCCTATTGGCTGAAAGATTTCAATCAGCCAATAGGATTTGAGCTGCTCAAATCCTATTGGCTGATTGGATCAGCCAATAGGATTTGAGCAGCTCTCATTCTATTGGCTGTTCCAATCAACCAATAGGATGATTGGAACAGCCGATAGGATGAGAGCTGCTCAAATCCTATTGGCTGATTGGATCAGACAATAGTATTTTAGCAGCTCTAATTCTATTGGCTGATTGAAATCTTTCAGCCAATAGGAATGCAAGGGACGCCATCTTGGATGACGTCACTTGCATTGAAGTTCCAGTTTACGGCGGCGACCATATGAAGAGGATGCTCCATGCTAGATGTCTTCAGAATGGACCCACTCCGTGCCGGATGGATAAAGATAGAAGTTGCCGTCTGGATGAAGACTTCGCCGGCTGGATGAGGACTTCGCCGTCTGGATAAAGATTGAAGAGGCCACCTGGATGAAGACTTCTTGCCAGCTGGATGGATCCTTCAAGCGGGACTTCAATATTATATATAATATAATAATATTTTTATTTTGATTGGGCTATTAGATTAGGTGTAATTCTTTTTTATTTTTGATAATTTGTTTCTTTTTTTTGTAATTTAGTGTTTGTATTTTAATGTAATTTAGTTATTTTTATTTTTAGTAATTTTAGTGTTTATTTTGTTGTTGCAATTTTAGGATTTAGTGTAAGGCAGGGTTTTATTTCACAGGTAAGTTTGTATTAATTTTAACTAGGTATTATTTAGTTAATAATTGTAACTTTAGTTTAGCTCTATTTTAAATATGTTAAAGTTAGGGGGTGTTAGGGTTAGGTTTAGGGTTACTTTAGAGTTAGGGTTACGTTAGGGTTAGGTTTAGAGCTTAATGGATTTATTTAGTGGTAGTGATGTGGGAGGCAAGAGGTTTAGGGGTTAATAACTGTAGTATAGTGGCTGTGACATTGGGAGCGGCAGATTAGGGGTTAATAGTTTTATGTAGGTGGCGACGATGTTGGGGGTGGCAGATTAGGGTTTAATAACATTATGTAGGTAGCGGCGATGTTGGGGGCGACAGATTAGGGGTTAATATTATTATGTAGGTAGCGGCAATGTTGGGGGCAGCAGATTAGGTGTTAATAACATTATGTAGGTGGCGGTGATGTTGGGGGCAGCAGATTAGGGGTTAATAACTGTATGTAGGTGACGGCGATGTTGGTGGCAGCAGATTAGTGGTGTTTAGACTCAGGGTTTATGTTAGGGTGTAAGGTTTAAACATTATTTTCTTTTTCCCCATAGACATCAATGGGGCTGCCTTACGGAGCTTTTGTTTCTGCGATTGCAGGTGTTAGGCTTTTTTTTGCCGGCTCTCTCCATTGATATCTATGGGGAAATCGTGCATGAGCACGTTCAAAACAGTGCTTGTTTTCGGTGCAGTATGGAGCTCAACGCAACCATTTTGCCCAAGCCTGCTTTTTCAAAACCTGTAATGCCAGCGCTATAGGGAGGTGAAATAACTCAGCTTTTGTGGCGGTCGTTAAAATCCCTATAGCGCTTAAAACTTGTAATCTAGCTGAATGTTCATTAATGTTTTGATGTTTAAAAATGGTAATTGTGAAACTTTTTGTCTGAATTGTGGGTGTAACCTCAGAAGAAAGATTTAACTGAGTGGCTAGAGCATAAAGATTATATTTGAATAAAAAAAATGTGCCAAACTCTACTAGAGAGATCATAACATTTAAAAAAAAAAGTGGGAGAAAGAGGTAAAAAATAGATTTATCAGTAACCAGAGGTCTTACCAGAACATTGTTCCAGATGGTGTGAGCACACAGCATAGCGCATAAAAAAGTTTCAATTCCGTAAGTTCCTCTTTCTTTGCTACACTCTTGAGAAGACCCATAGGTTCCTTTATTCATTATAAATATTTATTGGCTGATTTGGCATATATATATATATATATATATATATATCCTTTACAATATTTTGTTTTAATTTTGCTTGCCAAATTTTCTTTTACATTCCTATCCTTCATTGGAGTCATCTCACTCACTGAGGCCCAATATTCAAAGCATTGACAAACCAAAGAGAAACTGTCTTTCTGGCCTCGTCGGCCTCGCAGTCCATCGGTCTGTCAAATGTCAATATGTTCTTAAAATGGGGTCCGGACCCGCAAAGTGTGTCTCCCTTAGGATATAATGGGGAGCTCTATGTCAGCTAAACATCGTCAAAATCGCCACTTGCCGCCACTTTCACCGGAGAGGGGGGGTGGGCGTATTTGAAGTGTTCCTACACAGCCTAGTTAGCACACTCACTGAAACCAAACATGCTTTCTGTGTTGGAACACTTCAAATAATGCCTGTGTGACTTTACATTCCCTATACCTACACTAACTGTCTCCCACTGCATAGACTCGCCACTGAAAAGGTGGCAAGACAAAGATGGCTGACACCCTACTCGCAACCTGTACTTTATTGATAGGATCATATTGCACTGCTGGCAATGTATCCCAATCAAAGTACAGGTTACTCCCCCTGGAATGCCTGGGTAACTCTCTCAGAACGCCTACACCTACATCATACTCTATCTATACTCCCCCTGGAATACCCAGCCAATTCCCTAATACTGCCTACAACTACATCACATCTTAACTACATTCCCCTGAAAATCCCAACTAACTCCCACACAACGACTACACCTAAGTCATGTCTTCTCTTTACTGCCACTGGCACACCTGGCTAACTCCCACAGAACGTCTACACCTACGTAATGTCTGTAATCTACCTGACTAATAAAGTATACAAAAAAACTATTATAACGATAGGAGCTACATTTATATACAATGTTAAAATTATATGCATTGTCATGTATAATACATATTATTTTAAGTATTGTAAATAATTTAATATGTAGTTGTTCTGCCTTGTTCATTTTATTATCAAACATAAATATATCATTTAAAAGTATATTTATGTTTAACATAACAAAATGAACAAGACAAAATAACTACATATTAAATTACACACAATACTTAAAATAATTTGCACTATACATGACAATGCATATCATTTTAACATTGTATATAAATGCAATGTTAAAATAAACTATTAACCCCTTACATGACCTCAACCCAGCACAAACTACACTATTAACCCCTATTCTGACATAACCTAAAGACCTAACCATCACCTATCCTATTAAACCCTAAACCACCACAACCCAGCATCTCAATTAGCCCCCTAAACTATTAACCCCTACACTGGGTATCACCTTTGCTTGAAAAGAATGATCCAATACTCCAGGATGTGGATACATTCCTCTCTGTCTTTTCAAACGTCTTTGATAAACCGGGGAGGTCCGCCGCTGCTGAAGCTTCCCTCCTAGACTTACGACAAGGTGGTCAATCTGTATCTCAATATGCCATTGAATTTCGCACCCTAGCTTCTGAGACTACTTGGAATCAGGGAGCTCTTAGAGCAGCTTTTCGTAAAGGACTCTCTGAACGTCTCAAAGATGAGTTGGTCTATCGTGAACTTCCAGAATCTCTAGAAGCTCAGATAAATCTTTATATTTGCCTCGATTCCAGATACCGCGAACGCCAACAAGAAAGAGAAAGAAGTCAGAAATCTTCCAATCGACCTTTTCGTCTGGTTCCTCGCCTCTCTAACCATGTAACTCCCGCTTCTCCACCTTCCGACCAGGCTGAACCAATGGAAATAGGCACCATTAGATTTACCGAAACTGAACGTCTGAGGAGACGCTCTCTTGGACTGTGTTTGTACTGTGGCCTTAAAGGACATTTATTAAAGGATTGTCCTACCAGACCGCTAAAAGCCAGGGCTTAACTTCTGTCCAGAGAGCTGAGTTAAGCCAAATAGGATTTCATTCCCTCAATAATAAACTTTTTGTTCCGGTTTCTCTTCAAATTGGAGGAGACAAGATTCATACTCAAGCCCTTATTGACTCGGGTGCTGGAGGAGTCTTCATCGATTCCACATTTGTAACTACTCACTCTATTCCCTTAAGTAGAAAGGAGTATTCTATTCCTGTCTCTACTGTTAGTGGAGATCCTTTGGGTTCCGGACTTATCCAGTTTGCTACTAGACCCATTCTCTTTTCTGTAGGAATTCTTCATTCAGAGACAATATGTTTTGACGTTATCTCGACTCCTCAATTTCCCATAATTTTGGGTCTTCCCTGGCTCCAGTTACATAACCCTGTCTTCTCTTGGACTCAAGGTGAACTCACTTCCTGGGGATCTGCATGTCAAAATAGTTGTCTTCAAATACCCATTAAAGTGCCTCTCACTATTGCTCTCACTACTGACACTTCTGGGTCGTTACCCACACCTTATCAAGATTTTGTTGATGTTTTTTCCAAGAAAGAAGCAGAACATCTTCCCCCTCACTGTCCTTTTGATTGTTCCATTGATCTACTTCCTGGGGCTACCTACCCTCGTGGCAAGATGTATCCGCTCTCAAGGCCTGAGAATGTAGCCTTGGAGGAATATATCCAAGATAGTTTGGCTAGAGGTTTTATTCAACCTTCCTCTTCCCCTCTAGGGGCAGGGTTCTTTTTTGTGGGAAAAAAGGATGGAGGTCTGCGACCTTGTATTGATTACCGGAGTTTGAATCAAATCACAGTCAAGAATAGTTACCCCTTACCTCTTATTCCTGAACTCTTTACTTATCTTCAAGGAGCTACAATATTTACCAAACTGGATCTTCGTGGAGCTTATAACCTTATTCGCATGCGCAAGGGTGATGAATGGAAGACAGCCTTTAACACTCTATTTGGGCATTATGAATATCTGGTCCTGCCCTTTGGGCTGTGTAATGCCCCTGCTGTTTTTCAACACTTCGTGAATGAGATCTTTCGGGATTTTTTGAACTCCTTAGTCATTATTTACCTTGACGATATTCTAATTTTTTCCCACAATTATCAAGATCACGTACACCACGTCAGGAAGGTTTTGCAACGGTTACGAGACAATAATCTATTCGCCAAATTAGAGAAATGTTAATTTCATCAAAAATCCATACCTTTCTTGGGTTATGTAATATCTGAATCTGGATTTGAAATGGATCCAACTAAACTTTCTTCCATTTTGGACTGGCCTAGACCTGATTCTCTTAAGGCCCTACAACGGTTTCTTGGCTTCGCCAGTTATTACAGGAAATTTATCAAAGGATTTGCTACTATCACTACTCCCCTTACGTCACTCGAAAGGGGCAAGATTGTAAAGAATGGTCCCCAGAGGCTATTAAGGCCTTTGAGTCCCTCAAAGAGGCCTTTTCTTCTGCACCCATACTCCGTCACCCAAATCCGGATTTTCAATTTATCCTAGAAGTGGAAGCTTCTTCTGTTGTTGCTGGGGCTGTTCTTTCCCAACGAATACCTGACAAAGGAAAGATTCATCCTGTAGGTTTCTTTTCCAAGAAATGTACTTCTTCTGAATTAAACTATGACATTGGCAATAAAGAGTTATTAGCCATCAAGATGGCTCTGGATGAATGGAGGCATTGGCTGGAGGGTAATACTTTTCCATTTTCCATACTCAGGGATCATAAAAATCTTCTTTATCTCCAAACTGCCAAACGATTGAATTCCAGCAGGCTCGTTGGCCTTTATTCTTCTCACGCTTTAATTACAATCTTTCCTATATACCTGGTTCTAAGAATAAAAAAGCGGATGCCCTGTCCAGACAGTTTCAATCTACCTCTACTCCAGAATCTGGTACCATTCTTCAACCGCAAGAAGTCATAGCTCAGTTATCAACCTCTTGTTTACAGGACTTACAGTCTGCTCAAAAGGATTTTCCTTCATCCTTCAAACCTCCTGACGGTTTATTATTTGTTCCTGAATGTCTCTGTCCCAAGATCCTACATTGCGCTCATGATAGTCCTCTCTCTGGACATCCTGGCATCAGTAACATGACTCGGAATCTCAAACAGTATGTCTGGTGGCCTACTCTCACTCAAGATGTTAAAGATTATGTCTCTGTTTGCACACAATGTGCTACCAATAAAACTCCTCGTCAACTCCCTTCTGGTTTGCTTCAACCTTTACCCATTCCTCACCAGCCTTGGACCCATTTATCTATGGATTTTATTACAGATCTTCCTCTTTCAGCCGGAAACACCACTATTTTGGTGGTAGTCAACAGGTTTACGAAGTCTGCTCATTTCATTCCTTTAATAACCAGAAGAATAAACCCTTTGAGGTAGAAATAAGCAACTCTACAATGTGTGGTTTCCCAAGACCCACACTACAGTCTAATAAGAATACAGAGTTAGAGTGCGCTACAAATAGCTCTACCTATAACCTAATTCTACACTATTAGTAAATCAATTTAATAAGATAAAATACAGAAGAATTTCAAATTATTAAAAAAACACAATACAGTAAAATATAAATAAGTAAACACTATTATACTTTATTTTCACAAATAAAAACACTTAAAATATTATAAGGTGCACCTTTTTGGTAATACTATAACGATGTAACAATTTTATATTGCACTGTTAACAATTTAATTTACTAAGGCCTAGATTTAGAGTTTGGCGGTAGCCGTGAAAACCAGCGTTAGAGGCTCCTAACGCTGGTTTTAGACTACCGCCGGTATTTGGAGTCAGTCAGGAAAGGGTCTAACGCTCACTTTTCAGCCGCGACTTTTCCATACCGCAGATCCCCTTACGTCAATTGCGTATCCTATCTTTTCAATGGGATCTTTTTAACTCCGGTATTTAGAGTCGTGTCTGAAGTGAGTGTTAGAAATCTAACGACAAAACTCCAGCCGCAGAAAAAAGTCAGTAGTTAAGAGCTTTCTGGGCTAACGCCGGTTCATAAAGCTCTTAACTACTGTGCTCTAAAGTACACTAACAGCCATAAACTACCTATGTACCCCTAAACCGAGGTCCCCCCACATCGCCGCCACTCGATTAAATTTTTTAACCCCTAATCTGCCGACCGCCACCTACGTTATACTTATGTACCCCTAATCTGCTGCCCCTAACACCGCCGACCCCTATATTATATTTATTAACCCCTAACCTGCCCCCCACAACGTCGCCGCCAGCTACCTACAATAATTAACCCTTAATCTGCCGACCGCCACCTACGTTATACTTATGTACCCCTAATCTGCTGCCCCTAACACCGCCGACCCCTATATTATATTTATTAACCCCTAATCTGCCCCCCTCAACGTCGCCTCCACCTGCCTACACTTATTAACCCCTAATCTGCCGAGCGGACCGCACCGCTAGTATAATAAAGTTATTAACCCCTAATCCGCCTCACTCCCGCCTCAATAACCCTATAATAAATAGTATTAACCCCTAATCTGCCCTCCCTAATATCGCCGACACCTAACTTCAATTATTAACCCCTAATCTGCCGACCGAATCTCGCCGCTACTGTAATAAATGGAATAACCCCTAAAGCTAAGTCTAACCCTAACCCTAACACCCCCCTAAGTTAAATATAATTTAAATCTAACAAAATAAATTAACTCTTATTAAATAAATTATTCCTATTTAAAGCTAAATACTTACCTGTAAAATAAACCCTAATATAGCTACAATATAAATTATAATTATATTATAGCTATTTTAGGATTTATATTTATTTTACAGGTAACTTTGTATTTATTTTAACCATGTACAATAGCTATTAAATAGTTAATAACTATTTAATAGCTAAAATAGTTAAAATAATTACAAATTTACCTGTAAAATAAATCCTAACCTAAGTTACTATTAAACCTAACACTACACTATCAATAAATTAATTAAATAAAATACCTACAATTACCTACAATTAAACCTAACACTACACTATCAATAAATGAATTAAATACAATATCTACAAATAAATACAATTAAATAAACTAACTAAAGTACAAAAAATAAAAAGAACTAAATTACAAAAAATAAAAAAATATTTAAAACATTAGAAAAATATTACAACAATTTTAAACTAATTACACCTACTCTAAGCCCCCTAATAAAATAACAAAGCCCCCCAAAATAAAAAAATGCCCTACCCTATTCTAAATTACAAAAGTTCAAAGCTCTTTTACCTTACCAGCCCTGAATAGGGCCCTTTGCGGGGCATGCCCCAAGAAATTCAGCTCTTTTGCCTGTAAAAAAAACACATACTATACCCCCCCAACATTACAACCCACCACCCACATACCCCTAATCTAACCCAAACCCCCCTTAAATAAACCTAACACTAAGCCCCTGAAGATCTTCCTACCTTATCTTCACCTCACCGGGTATCACTGATCCGTCCTGGCTCCAAAATCTTCATCCAAGCCCAAGCGGGGGCTAGACATCCATCATCCGACGGATGAAAAAGTCCAGAAGAGGGTCCAAAGTCTGAATCCTATCCGGGAAGAAGAGTAGATCCGGACCGGCAACCATCTTCTTCCAAGCGGCATCTTCTATCTTCATCCGATGAGGACCGGCTCCATCATTAAGACCTCCAGCGCGGACCCATCTTTTTCCGACGACGTCCAACTGAAGAATGACGGTTCCTTTAAGGGACGTCATCCAAGATGGTGTCCCTCGAATTCTGATTGGCTGATAGGATTCTATCAGCCAATCGGAATTAAGGTAGGAAAATTCTGATTGGCTGATGGAATCAGCCAATCAGAATCAAGTTCAATCCGATTGGCTGATCCGATCAGCCAATCAGATTGAGCTCGCATTCTATTGGCTGATCGGAACAGCCAATAGAATGCGAGCTCAATCTGATTGGCTGATCGGATCAGCCAATCGGATTGAACTTGATTCTGATTGGCTGATTCCATCAGCCAATCAGAATTTTCCTACCTTAATTCCGATTGGCTGATAGAATCCTATCAGCCAATCGGAATTCGAGGGACGCCATCTTGGATGACGTCCCTTAAAGGAGCCTTCATTCGTCGGAAGTCCGTCGGGCCAGCAGGATGTTCCGCGTCGGAGGTCTGCAAGATGGATCCGGAAGAAAGAAGATTGAAGATGCCGTTGATAGAAGACTTCAGCCGGATCATGGACCTCTTCAGCTCCCGCTTGGATGAAGACTTCAGCCGGATCATGGACATCTTCAGCCCCCCGCTTGGGCTTGGATCAAGACATCGGAGGAGCTCTTCTGGATTGATCGGTGAACCTGGTATGGTGAAGATAAGGTAGGAAGATCTTCAGGGGCTTAGTGTTAGGTTTATTTATGGGGGGTTTGGGTTAGATTAGGGGTATGTGGGTGGTGGGTTGTAATGTTGGGGGGTATTGTATGTGTTTTTTTACAGGCAAAAGAGCTGAATTCTTTGGGGCATGCCCCGCAAAGGGCCCTGTTCAGGGCTGGTAAGGTAAAAGAGCTTTGAACTTTAGTAATTTAGAATAGGGTAGGGCATTTTTTTATTTTGGGGGTCTTTGTTATTTTATTAGGGGGCTTAGAGTAGGTGTAATTAGTTTAAAATTGCTGTAATATTTTTCTGATGTTTGTAAATATTTTTTTATTTTTTGTAACTTAGTTCTTTTTTATTTTTTGTACTTTAGTTAGTTTATTTCATTGTATTTATTTGTAGATATTGTGTTTAATTGTAGGTAATTGTAGGTATTTTATTTAATTAATTTATTGATAGTGTAGTGTTAGGTTTAATTGTAACTTAGGTTAGGATTTATTTTACAGGTAATTTTGTAATTATTTTAACTATTTTAGCTATTGTACCTGGTTAAAATAAATACAAAGTTACCTGTAAAATAAATATAAATCCTAAAATAGCTATAATATAAATATAATTTATATTGTAGCTATATTAGGATTTATTTTACAGATAAGTATTTAGCTTTAAATAGGAATAATTTATTTAATAAGAGTTAATTAATTTCGTTAGATTTAAATTATATTTAATTTAGGGGGGTGTTAGTGTTAGGGTTAGACTTAGCTTTAGGGGTTAATACATTTATTAGAATAGCGGTGAGCTCCAGTCGGCAGATTAAGGGTTAATGTTTGAAGTTAGGTGTCGGCGATGTTAGGGAGGGCAGATTAGGGGTTAATACTATTTATTATAGGGTTAGTGAGGCGGATTAGGGGTTAATAACTTTATTATAATAGCGGTGCGGTCCGCTCGGCAGATTAGGGGTTAATAAGTGTAGGCAGGTGGAGGCGACATTGTGGGGGGCAGATTAGGGGTTAATAAATATAATATAGGGGTCGGCGGTGTTAGGGGCAGCAGATTAGGGGTACATAGGGATAATGTAAGTAGCGGCGGTTTACAGAGCGGGGTTAAAAATAATATGCAGGGGTCAGCGATAGCGGGGGGCGGCAGAATAGGGGTTAATAAGTTTAAGGTTAGGGGTGTTTAGACTCGGGGTACATTAGGGTGTTAGGTGCAGAAGGAAGTGTTTCCCCATAGGAAACAATGGGGCTGCGTTAGGAGCTGAACACGGCTTTTTTGCAGGTGTTAGGTTTTTTTTCAGCTCAAACAGCCCCATTGTTTTCTATGGGGGAATCGTGCACAAGCACGTTTTTGAAGCTGGCAGCGTCCATAAGCAACTCTGGTATCGAGAGTTGCAGTGGCGTTAAATATGCCTTTACGCTCCCTTTTTGGAGCCTAACGCAGCCATTCTGTGAACTCTCAATAACAGAGTTATTTAAAAGGTGCGGCCAGAAAAAAGCCAGCGTTAGCTACGCGGGTCGTTACCGACAAAACTCTAAATCTAGCCGTAAATGAGCCGAAAACTTGCAAATGCTCAAAGGCAAAGATATCTATTTGCTCGTTTAACCAGATGAATAGTTGTATCAGTATTGCCTCAAAGTTTGTATTGAAACTTTTCTTGTAATAATAGTATCAGAATAGAGAGTCAATATGTTATCCTCTTTCTTGTTATATCGTTCTATATTGTCTCTTGTATCTCCAAAGAAAGACTTAATACGATTTAAATTTTACACTTTGAGTACCCCTTAAATCGTCGGTTACTGGAGTGTTCAAAGATAACAGTTATTAATATTATCCTCTGTTGGCATATATATAATTATCAACTTTTCATATATATATTTCATTCGAAATGTTACTCTTAAAAGATATGTTATAAAAAATCCTATTGAACGCGAAATAGCAAATGACAAAAGAGGCTTTCACCACACCAACTTAAAGCCCAAATCTTATTTTTTTCCAACTTCAGAAAAAGGTAGAAATATAGAAATGTTTGAGAAGTCAGTTAAAAAAGATATAGAGAACATGAACCTAGATAAAATGAAATATAATTTAACAAAAAAAGAAAATGATACTTTAAAGGATCTACAAAATAATCCATTAATTACCATAAAGCAAGCGGATAAGGGGGGGTATTGTTTTATTAGATACTAGTGATTATATAAAAGAGGCAAATAGGTTACTAGATGAGACTTATAAGAAAATCAAAATAAACCCAACTTCTAAATTAAATAAGGAACTAGTAAGATTACTAAACAAAGCACACAGTATAGGAATTATTAATGGGAAGGAATATGGTTTCTTAAACATAGAGTATCCTAGAATTCCCATTTTTTATTATCTCCCTAAAATTCATAAATCCCTTAAAAAAAACCCTGGTAGACCTATAATTTCTGGGATACAATCCATTTCTTCAAATCTATCAGAATACGTGGATAATTACCTTCAAGATTATGTAACTCATCTTCCATCTTATTTAAAGGACTCCACTGAGCTACTCAAGATTTTAAAGAATATAAAATGGGAAAAAGATTTTATCTTGGTAACCTGTGATCTGTGCTCCTTATATACTAATATTATACATAATTTAGGTCTGCAGGCAGTAGAATATTTTTTAAATAAAAGGGGAGAAATGCCCATAGAACAAATTCAGTTTTTACTTGATAGTATCTTTTTTATTCTGAACAATAATTATTTTAATTTTAATAATCAATTTTATTTACAAGTTAAAGGAACGCCGATGGGCACCAAGTTTGCCCCCAGTTATGCAAATCTTTTTATGGGATACATAGAAGAAAAATTAATACATGGATCCCACTGGGAGGCAAACTTGGTGCTCTATCGTCGTTTCATGGATGATATAATCTTAATTTGGAAAGGTGATAAGGAGATTTTAGATATATTTTAGAGGATCTTAACAATAATGAATTTGATATTAAACTAACTTATGAAATTAGCACCAATAGTATTAGTTATCTGGATGTAGACATTGAAATACAGAGTAATGAAATTATTACAAAAACTCATTTTAGCAAGGTGGATTCTAATGGTTATATCCATAATACCAGCTGTCATTGCAAAAAATGGCTAGAAAATATCCCTAAAAAACAATTTTTGCGAATTAGGAAAAATTGTACTAGACAAGAAGATTTTGAAAAACAGGCCACATATTTGGAAAACAAATTTAAAAAGAGAGGTTATAAGAAGGAGCTTATAAATACTGCTAGAATAGAAGCCAAAGAAAAAACACAATATGAGTTATTACAAGGTAAAAGGATAAAAGAGTACAATGAGGAATTTTTAAATATACCATTCATTACGGATTATAATATTAATCATAACAAACTAAGAGATGTTTTAAATAAGCACTGGCACTTACTTCAAAGAGACCCTTATATTGGTGAATCCCTAACAGATAAACAAAAAATATTGTTTAAGAAACGAGAAATTTTAAAAATATTCTGGCACCTAGCACTTTCAAACCCCTAAGAATGAATCCCACTGACGTGGACCTGAAAGGACACAAAATAGAAGGATATTTTCCCTGCATTTCTTGCAAAGCATGCAAATATAGCAGCAAAAAAACCAGTGTAAAATCAACTGTGAACCAAAAAGATTATAAAATTAGAGACCTAATAAAGTGTTCTGATAAAAATGTTGTATATCTAATAGAATGCCCATGCCATAAGCAATATCTGGGGGAGACCTCACGTATGTTGAGGGAAAGGATTAGAGAGCATATCCTAAACATAGAGAATGGATATGAAAAACACTTGCTCTCTAAACATTTTAAAGAAAAACACAACCAAAACCCGAAAGGCTTAAAATATTGGGGCCTGAGAAAAATCAAACAAGACTGGCGTGGGGGAAATATAAATAAAAAAAATTTAAGGACAGAAGCTGAATTAATTTTCAATTTTAAAACTCTTACCCCCTTAGGCCTAAATGCTGAGTTAGATCTTAATCCTTTTATTTATAAATACTTTTTTCACTAATTGTTATGTAAATAATTGGTGTATATGGTCTTATAATAGTATTTGAAAAATGTATTTTATTATAATCTCATTGGTATGATAGTTTTTATTATTTTTTATTAATATGAGAGCTCCAAATGAATTTTTAGTAAGGATTTTTAATGTAGTATTAAATAAGAGGAAAGTGATACACGTTAATCGAGATTAAATATAGATTATTCTGCATACATTCTACTTATAAGTATGCTTATTTAACCCGAATTAAATTATAAACGTTAGATTAGTTAAAATAGCAAACCAATAAATTAATTATCTAATAGCACTGATTATATATATTATTAATAAGTTTGAGTTTTATATTTACTATTTATTATTATTTTTTATATTTTATATTTGTATTTAGTATTCTATTTTGTTTTTCTGTTTATAAAAACCTTTCAAAAATTTACTGAACAGAACTAGTTACTAAACAATAAATACTATGGTGTAAACAATTGTATATATAAATACGTATTTAGTATGATATAGTGTGTTTTTTAATTGTTTGAAACATATCTATAGCAAAATATCTAATGCTCATAATTACAAAGGATTGATACCAGAAAATCAAAATAAAAGCAAAGATATAAGAAAGACATTCCCTTTAAGGATTCCGGTATAAAAGACTGCCATACAGGAATAAGCTCATCTTGAAAAAAGCATCTTAGCTGAAACACGTAGATGACCCAGGACAAGATCCGTTCAGCTGGCCAGCCTTTGTAACGGATGTTTCCCTGTTAAGCAGCAACCCTGTAAGTGTCACTGTGGGTGACGGAAGATTGGGAAGGACAAGTTGAAACCCCAGTATTGAGGACATTGTGCTCCTGAAAGAAATTTGCAACATCAAAGGAACCACATTGCAAATTTGAAAAAAACACTCACCGGTAACCCGGCTTGGCTATTGGTGCGGTAGAGAGGTCACGTGAGGATTCACACGTCACAGCCATAATAACGGCTGAATTGGAAACGCCAACACCGCCGCAAGAGTAAAGCCTATTCGGGGAAAGGTAAATAATTCCAAACCTTTCGGATTCTGGTGAGTGTGAGATTTACTTTTCATTTGGGGCCAACAAGTTGATAATTATATATATGCCAACAGAGGATAATATTAATAACTGTTATCTTTGAACACTCCAGTAACCGACGATTTAAGGGGTACTTAAAGTGTAAAATTTAAATCGTATTAAGTCTTTCTTTGGAGATACAAGAGACAATATAGAACGATATAACAAGAAAGAGGATAACATATTGACACTCTATTCTGATACTATTATTTCAAGAAAAGTTTCAATACAAACTTTGAGGCAATACTGATACAACTATTCATCTGTTTAAACGAGCAAATAGATATCTTTGCTTTGAGCATTTGCAAGTTTTCGGCTCATTTAGTAAATTAAATTGTTAACAGTGCAATATAAAATTGTTACATCGTTATAGTATTAACAAAAAGGTGCACCTTATAATATTTTAAGTGTTTTTATTTGTGAAAATAAAGTATAATAGTGTTTACTTATTTATATTTTACTGTATTGTGTTTTTTAATAATTTGAAATTCTTCTGTATTTTATCTTATTAAATTGATTTACTAATAGTGTAGAATTAGGTTATAGGTAGAGCTATTTGTAGTGCACTCTAACTCTGCATTCTCATTTCATTCCTTTGCCTGGTCTTCCATCTGCCAAGAGACTTTCTGAACTTTTTCTTTTACATATCGTGAGATTACATGGGTTTCCTAGGGACATTGTCTCCGATAGAGGGGTACAATTTGTTTCTCGGTTCTGGAGATGGCTCTGCAAACATTTTGGCACTACAGTCTCTTTATCAACTTCACATCATCCACAGTCAGACCGAGAGAGTAAACCAGTGTCTGGAGACTTACCTTAGACATTATGTGGACCATCATCATTCTAATTGGACTCGTTATCTTCCTTTGGCGGAGTTGGCTCATAATGCTCGTTACAATTCGTCTCTTCAGTCTTTTCCCTTTTATGCAGCTTACGGATTTCAACCCAGAACATTTCCTCTGCATACCTCCTCTTCTGAAAATCCTGCTTCTGATCAAACTGCTTGGAGATTAACTCGCCATTGGCGTAGGATACGTGTTCTTCTTTCCAAAGCCTCTAATCGATACAAGTTTTTTGCAGATCGCCGACAGAAGAAGGCTCCTAATTTTCATCCTGGAGACAAGGTTTGGATTTCTACACGTCATCTTCATCTCAAGCAACCTTCTAATAAATTGGGGCCATGATATGTGGGTCCTTTCCGAATATTGGGTCAGGTTTGTTCGACTGCTTACCGAGTTGCTCTTCCTAAAACCCTCAAAGCTCAGTGAGGTATAGCCATATTCCGCTAAGCACACTGAGCAAGGAGTCCACGTCTGGTTGCCCCTTTTTCCCATAGGGAGACTAAATACATACAGAGAGAAGTGCACTCACAGGAACGAACAACTGGCTTAATATCATTGTTAGCCTGTTCTATTTACATATGTATTTATATGTGTATATATGTATTTACAGACATTTATACACATATAAACACATAAATACAGATGTACACATATCTAGACATTGTGCATTGGAGCCCTTTGCAGTAAGGTAAATGAAAACATGTAAAAACATATTTATTCAATGTTCATTTTTAATTAAGGTTTTAACTATGTATCTACTGTAAATATTTCACATTCCAATGTTCTCCACATAGCAGAATATGTGTAAGTATTTATAAATAGATATTCCTATATATATATGTATATATCTATACCTATATATATAATCATGTTTTGTATATGTCTGGGGTGATTACATAAGTCTGTGAACCCTTGACTTGTTCCCAGTTTGTTTGATAGAAAGCTTGCATTTGTATGGCTGTATTAGGGGCCCAGGTTTTGGGAGAGACCTTAACATGGTACCTGGGCTTGTCCTATTTGGACAGATTCGGTAACTAACTCTTCCAGTTTTGCTTTTAATCTTAGCTGACAGCTTGCAAGTGAGTGCTGGACTTTCTCTGTGTGTTGTACATATATTTATATATATATATATATATATATATATATATATATATATATATATATATATATATATAGGTATAAATATATATTGTACCAAAATACCATCAATATATGTAGAAATAAGTATTTATACATAAATAGAACATATTCTTGCATGTGAAGAACATTGAAATGTGAAATATTCATATTTTCATTTCGGGTTAGCATAAGAGTAGGGTATTAGTTTTTTCCACTTTTTGTAGGGTTAGTGCATGTTTACTTTAAACCTATAGTACAAGTCCAACATGATGAAGCTTATTTCTAGAGTAGTTAGAGCTTTAGCGGGAGCAGGGGTCAAGTCAAGCGGAATGCATGGGAACAGAGTTCCTGCTCTATTTTTGCTGGTGGAACTAAATTCCTCCTGGACAGAGAACACTGTTGCTGCTGAAAGGAGGAGCAGGAGCACAGTCTGGTTAGAGTTATAGTGAGACCCTCTAGTAATTGGCAGTTAACACTTCCTACAATACACTAAATGCAAGCTTGTCAGTGGTCATGCTGTATAACCACCCTGCTCTGTCTGGAACACATGGTGCTTACATTTCTTTGTGAATTGCGCTGGGGTTATTCAGCTCTCCTCAGCAGAAAAAGGACTGTTCCACCTTAAGTGGGTGAGACTTTGTGACAGAGGAGGTGTCAGAAGTTGCTGTCTGACACAGAGGTCTCAGCCCACCCTGTAAAGAAATGAGGGGGTAGGAAGGAGGGTGTGGACACACTGGATCTTAACATTAAACAACTTGCATTTATGTGTGTCTAGTTTAGTTATTTTAAAGTTGTTTTAAAAAAGGTTCAGTGTTTCACCATTGAAACATTTGCTCATCAAGCAGAGAAGATTAATGTCCTTCCAGCTTTTTGCTTTCTCTATGATTGGAATTCCTTTTTGTTCTTACAGATATAGCTGTGATGAGGTTTGCAAAGGAAATACATGTGTACACACTAAGGAAAATAGTCCTTTCAATTAAAGTTGTTTGTGAAACATCTTGTAGTAGGATAATCCCAATTACTTTACACCAATTGTATGTGCAGTTTGTTCATGTTGGTGCCTTTATGTCCATCAATTTATGGTCAGCAGGCCAGATTCTCTGCAGAATAAGAAAGATAATGTATTTGCTGCAGATTCAAATTTACCAGTTTCCTCCCAAAGCGTAAGGTGACCTGTTTTGCTTTCAATGTTATTGTGCCCTCATGCCTCCTGCTTCCTCTGCCAGTGTTACTTGCTTCACATTTACTTGGTATATGTTAAACGAAGATGACACTCAGATGCCTTGTGAACTTAATTTTACTTTAAATCACATTATCATTGTTTCTTACTGCAGAGTGTGTGCACACACAAACCATATTAAGATCATGATATACATTTTTTACATTACAGATCCTTACACATCCTGAGAGCCAGGGAGTAACATCTCCTAAAATCTTACTAAGGCTTTTTGGATTATTCAACATCATCTACAGTATATACAAATGTCCCTTCATGTGTTCTAAAAAAATATATGTTTGGCTTCTTAGTATTAAGTAACAGTTGAATCCTATATTACAATTAAAAATGTCACCCCTACCATGTAAAAATGTAACCATTGGTGTCACCCTCAGGCCCAAAGGCAACCATTCAGCCATTCATTAATTTTAATTTGCTTTCATTAACCACAGTGCATAGATTATATACATATAAATACAGTGTGTGTGTGTGTGTGTGTGTGTAAATCAATATTAATTATTAGGGAGGTGAAGGTCTTGGTGAGTTCCTACACTTTTGTTTGTAGAACTTGACCCCTGAGCGGGAGCGTTTAAAAGTGATCCACTTGTAATCTGGCCCTTTATGGGCTTGATAGATCATTTACAATTTGAGAGCTTACAGTGCTTGCAAACAGGCAAGAAATATAAAAAGTGTAAATTCTTAACCATAATTTAGTGTTTACTTATAGTACAATAAACACAAAAATAAGAGTAAAATAGTATTTTTATGAAAACCTTTGGTTGGATACATAACTAACAACAATAAAACAAACAAAAAGTAAAAATATATTTATTTAAAGTAAAATTGTTTACAACCTTGTTATACATTTGCTGTGCCTATATAATAGCTGTTTTGCATGACATAAAGTGTTGCTCAAGTACTATAAAAAACGACAAATGAATAAAGGTAATGAAATATGCATGAAAAAAATTTACTTTGTCCCAGATTAAGTATTGATAGCATAAATAACACTCATTGAAATAATAGGCTAAGAATCATTTAGAAAACCATTTCAGTTGCTAGAAGTACCACTTACTGATTAATGTTTGCATCTTGTCAGGTCATTAATTACAAGATTATGAGTACTTCATCATAGGAAACAGTCAGTACAAGAAGACGCTTAGAACATAGTTAATCTTCAATACAAGTTTAAATGCAAATGGAAAGAGTTTCTTTCAACACTTATCTGCATTTCCATATAAAGTGTTATTCATAGGCAAGAAATTTAGTTTAAGGTAACATTATGGTTTTCAATTACAAGATTATGTATAGCAAAATGCTTTTAGAGTTAAATATCCAAAAGCCAAGTTACCAGTATGAACTTAAACAACTGCAGCAAAAGCGATATCACTATCTGTTCTAAAAATTAGGGACTCAAACAAAGATCATAATAAAAAGTTCATTTGCAGTATGCAATAGAACATAAGTATAATCAGTGAAACTATGACATTAAAGTCTAGAAAAAGAAAAAAGAGGAAAAATTCAATTACAATCATTATCACAATTCACTTGCTATTTCATGGAATTTAACCAAGTTTGTGCAAATGAAGAATAATGAATGAAGAAACAATGAATGCAGTTGATTATCAATCTAATACCGAGCAGCAGACTCTAACCAAGACATCTCACATTTTAGAAAAGGTAATTAATGCTTATGACAGTAAAAGGCAAATGTGATGAGTTCTGTGTTAAAGAGAAATTAGTCATTTTGTTTATGAATAGTATGTATATACACTACCAGTCAAAATATTTAGAACACCTGTTTTTTTTTAGTTTTTATTGTAATTTACACAGTTTAATATCTGAATGCACTTTGAAAATAAAGCAAAGACATAAAACACCAGAGATTTGTAGAGAATGTAGTTTACATTTTAACTCATCAAAGTAGCCACCTTTTGCAGATATAATATCAGGACACACTTTTTTCTACAATGGGAATCAAATATTATCTGGAAAGTTCTTCTCAACACTAGCAAATGAGTTGTACCTGTAGGATGCTTTGCTTTCAAGTTAATCTCAAACCAGCTCAATGGCTTTAAGCGTCTGTGCTTGTCATTACATGATTTGAAGCCTTCCGTCTTGCTTTTTTCTTCTTAGGTATTTCTGACATTGCCTGGGGGAAAGGTTTTGGGTTATTATCTTGTTGCAGGGTGAACACAAAGACAAATTGGTAGGACTTTGGCCATTTCACCTTCTACAGTTCACAATATATTTAAAAGATTCAAGGAATCCGGTTAAATCTCAGTGAGTAAGGGGGAAAGCCAAAAAACACTGAATGCACATGATTTGGATCCCTCAGACATCACTGTCTCAAAAACTGTCATGAGTCTGTAATGGATATCCTGACATAGTTTTAGGAATACTTTGGTAAACTTTTGTCAGTCAACACCATTGGCCGCTGCATCCACAGATGCAAGTTAAGGCTTTACTATGCAAAGCAGAAGCCATACATCAACACTCCAAAAAAAAAAAAAAAAAAAACTGTTAGGAGCACCAAAAAGCGAGTGAAAAACAAAAAATGTATTATTAACAATAGGGTTAATTAACCCCAGGGTAAGAGTGTATAAACAATAAAACGAAATACAGAGAACAAAAAGGCTGACCGGTTTCGGCGTCTGCCTTAATCCTAGCCTGCTTAAAAGTGTTTGTAAATCCACAACTTAAAAACCCACCTCTGTGTTTCAATTGGGTGTGGAATTCACACCTTTCTAATAATTAACCAATGTACAACATCCAAATTAATCAGACACCTGTGTTCCCTACTGACATCACTACTAATAGGTGTGGCGATGTCGGTTCAGCCATCATTAAAGTTTTAACTATACTTTCCATTGCTGTCAACCAGACCGCATAAAAATGCTCATCGCCACATCTATTCTACAAGTTAAAGTTGTATATAATTAGACATTTTGCTTATATAACCAAAAAATGCGTCTATATATTCTCATTTGTATATGTACATATCTCTGTATATGAAATGCTGTCTAATACCTTGCGTTCTTTGAGCGTTACAACATTTTAGAAAAGAAAGAAAGGAAACCTGGGACTGCCTAGGTCCGATATAACTCACTGTCAAATAGTGTATGAATCCTCATAGCAAAGGATTCGGATTCAGCTGAACAGAGTATGTAAAAGTTTTTTTACTAAAGTGACGTATAAGTCACACCTCTGGTTTCGCCCTATGGGCTTACGTTCCCCTAAGCTTCCACAGCACTCGCATCATATATAGTCAGGTATACACGTAAGATGAAGCACAGCAGAGTATCTGGTCAGAGTCATAAAGCCGCACCTACAAGGGATGAATGAACACTGATTGAGTGAGGGTATTTTACTTGAGCGATCCCATTGGCGATTCCGTTTAATAAGAGGCAAGGTGTGACTTATACGTCACTTTAGTAAACAAACTTTTACATACTCTGTTCAGCTGAATCCGAATCCTTTGCTATGAGGATTCATACACTATTTGACAGTGAGTTATATCGGACCTAGGCAGTCCCAGGTTTCCTTTCTTTCTTTTCTAAAATGTTGTAACGCTCAAAGAACGCAAGGTATTAGACAGCATTTCACATATGGAGATATGTACATATACAAATGAGAATATATAGACGCATTTTTTTGTTATATAAGCAAAATGTCTAAT